>NC_135824.1:2432309-2624637 GCF_964213995.1 Mustelus asterias
TCAATATCTTTTCCCAAAAGTAGGGGAGTCTAAAACTAGAGGGCATAGGTTTAAGGTGCGAGGGGAGAGATCCAAAAGGGTCCAGAGGGGCAAATTTTTCACACAGAGGGTGGTGAGTGTTTGGAACAAGCTGCCAGAGGTAGTAGTAGAGGTGGGTACAATTTTGTCTTTTGCAAAGCGTTTAGACAGTTACATGGGTAAGATGGGTATAGAGGGATATGGGCCAAACGCGGGCAATTTGGACGAGCTTAGGGGTTTAAAAAAAAGAGCGGCATGGACAAGTTGGGCCGAAGGGCCTATTTCCATGCTGTAAACCTCTATGACTCTATGATGAACAATTTTGACAGGGCAAAGGAGGATATTCTGTTTCCACCAGTTGGTGCGTTAGTGACTAGGGGTCACCATTTTAAGATGGTCAGCAAGAGAGCTAGAAATTAGATGAGGAGAAACTTCTTTACTCGGAGATAAATGCGAAGTGATGCATTTTGGTAGAACTAACGTAGGGGGGAGCTATACGATAAATGGCAGAACCATAAAGGGTGTAGATACGCAGAGGGACCTGGGTGTGCAAGTCCACAGATCCTTGAAGATGATGTCACAGGCGGAGAAGGTAGTGAATAAGGCATATGGCATGCTTGCCTTTATAGGACGGGGCATAGAGTATAAAAGTTGGGGTCTGATGTTGCAGTTGTATAGAACGTTGGTTCGGCCGCATTTGGAATACAGTGCCCAGTTCTGGTCGCCACACTACCAGAAGGACGTGGAGGCTTTAGAG
This sequence comes from Mustelus asterias, assembly GCF_964213995.1. Lineage (NCBI taxonomy): Eukaryota > Metazoa > Chordata > Chondrichthyes > Carcharhiniformes > Triakidae > Mustelus > Mustelus asterias. The sequence goes on from NC_135824.1 coordinate 2,433,085, forward strand.
AGAGTACAGAGGAGGTTTACCAGGATGTTGCCTGGTATGGAAGGGCTTAGTTATGAGGAGAGATTGGGTAAACTGGGGTTATTCTCACTGGTAAGATGGAGGATGAGGGGTGACCTAATAGAGGTGTATAAAATTATGAAAGGCATAGATAGGGTGAACGGTGGGAAGCTTTTTCCCAGGTCAGTGGTGACGTTCACGAGGGGTCATAGGTTCAAGGTGAAGGGGGGGAGGTTTAACACGGATATCAGAAGGACGTATTTTACACAGAGGGTGGTGGGGGCCTGGAATGCGCTGCCGGGCAAGGTGGTGGAGGCGGACACACTGGGAACGTTTAAGACTTATCTAGATAGCCACATGAATGGAGTGGGAATGGAGGGATACAAAAGAATGGTCTAGTTTGGACCAGGGAGTGGCACGGGCTTGGAGGGCCGAAGGGTCTGTTCCTGTGCTGTACTGTTCTTTGTTCTTTGTAGCTGTTGGGATTTGCAATGCGCTGCCTGGGAGAGTGGTGGAAGCGAATTACATAGGAGGTTTCAAACGAGAGCTGGATACATATTTGAAAGTGATGAATTCAGATGGCTATATGATAGGGCTGGAGAATGGGACTAGCTGGTAGTTCCTTTAGGAGTAGGTGCAGACACGATGAGCTGATGGATTCCTTCTGTGCTGTAAAATTCTATGATTCTAACTAAATGGAAATTATAACATGGAGCCAGACCATTCAGCCCAATCAGTCAGTGTTGATGTTTATCGTCCACATGAGCAACAACTCCATTACATAGCACCTTTAACATGGCCAAAAAAAAGGAAGAGGGAAGCTTATATAGGGATGAGGAAACAAGGTTCAGATGGCTCGATTGAGGGTTACAAGTTAGCAAGGAATGAGCTGAAAAAGGGGCTTAGGAGAGCTAGGAGGGGACACGAGAAGTCCTTGGCGGGTCGGATCAAGGAAAACCCCAAGGCTTTTTACTCTGTGAGGAATAAAAGAATGACCAGGGTGAGGTTAGGGCCAGTCAAGGACAGTTGTGGGAACTTGTGTATGGAGTCAGTAGAGATAGGCGAGGTGATGAATGAATACTTTTCTTCAGTGTTCACCAAGGAGAGGGGCCATGTTTTTGAGGAAGAGAAGGTGTTACAGGCTAATAGGCTGGAGGAAATAGATGTTCGGAGGGAGGATGTCCTGGCAGTTTTGAATAAACTGAAGGTCGATAAGTCCCCTGGGCCTGATGAAATATATCCTAGGATTCTTTGGGAGGCAAGGGATGAGATTGCAGAGCCTTTGGCTTTGATCTTTGGGTCCTCACTGTCCACGGGGATGGTGCCAGAGAACTGGAGAATGGCTAATGTTGTTCCTCTGTTTAAGAAAGGGAATAGAAATGACCCTGGTAATTATAGACCAGTTAGTCTTACTTTGGTGGTTGGTAAATTGATGGAAAAGGTCCTTAGAGATGGGATTTACGACCATTTAGAAAGATGCGGATTAATCCGGGATAGTCAACACGGATTCGTGAAGGGCAAGTCGTGCCTCACAAATTTGATTGAATTTTTTGAGGAGGTCACTAAGTGTGTTGATGAAGGTAGGGCAGTTGATGTCATATACATGGATTTTAGTAAGGCGTTTGATAAGCTCCCCCATGGTCGGCTTATGATGAAAGTGAGGAGGTGTGGGAGAGAGGGAAAGTTGGCCGATTGGATAGGTAACTGGCTGTCTGATCGAAGACAGAGGGTGGTGGTGGATGGAGCTATTACAAGGGGGCATAACTATAGGGTTCATGGTGGGAGATATAGGAAGGATGTCCGAGGTAGGTTCTTTACTCAGAGAGTGATTGGGGTGTGGAATGGACTGCCTGCAGTGATAGTCGAGTCGGACACTTTAGGAACATTTAAGCGGTTATTGGATAGGCACATGGAGCACACCAGGATGATAGGGAGTGGGATAGCTTGATCTTGGTTTCAGATAAAGCTCGGCACAACATCGTGGGCCGAAGGGCCTGTTCTGTGCTGCACTGTTCTAGGTTCTATGTTCTAAATGTCCCAAGATGCTACACATGAGCATTATTAAACAAAGTCTAACACCAAGCCATGTAAGGAGAGGCGACCAAAAGCTTGGTCAAAAAGGTAGGTTTTAAGCAGTATCATAAAGGAGAAGCAACAAACAGAGATGTTAGGGATTGAATTCCAGAGCTTAGGGCCAAGTAATTGAAAGCACACCCACTAATGGTGGGGTGATTAAATTTAGGGATGTTCAAGTCAAAATTGAAGGAACACATAGCTTGAAGGGTAGTGGGGCTGGAGGAGATTATAGAGATATGAAGGAGCAAGGCCATGGGAGAGATATGAAACCAATGATGAGGATTTTAGAATTGAACATAGCTGGATGGGGAGCCAATGTCAGCCAGTGAGGATAGGGTGATGGGTGAATGGAACTCGGTGTGAGTTACATGGACAACTGTACCCTAATCCCATGTACCAGCTGTTTCCTCGTTCCATGTTTTCTCATTTTCTTTAACAATTTGCTTATGATATTCTTAAACCTTGGCAGTGTCTGCTTCAGTCACAGCCTCAGTTCCCTGGACAAAGATTTCTGTAAATCTAGATATACAGTGATTGGCTGTTCCCAAAGTACCTATCATGTCGTAAGTGCATTTTGCCATTAGTGTGAATCAAACACATTTTTCAAACAACTCATAATTCTTGATATAATAAATAAATGAAACAAGCGAGTGGTTTGATTATGGATGATGATGAAACTTGAGTAATAGAACGTTGAAACTAGCTATTAAGACTCATCAGAAATATTGGAAGTAGCATTTAAATCCTGACAGCTTCATGGAAATCTCTAGGGAGCTTGATAATTATTATATTTTCCCTCTGCACTGATTCAGTGGAGATTTACAAGTAATCATACAGAACACCATGACCTTTCATGCCAGATTAATGCTGAAATCACAACCGGACCAAGCAGCTAAACGAGTGGGAAATTTAACCGTTTATGGAATTAAATGAGGAAGAGAGAAGTTTCAGAAATGCCAAAGTATAAACCACGAGAATACTGGAGGAGAGACAAGTGAACCGGAGCAACAAAACAGTGAGAGGTAAGAGAGGGAGGAACTGATTCTGGCTCAGTACAAGCTCCACAGAAGCTCTCAGCTATATAAAGTCTTGGATGTCTCGCCATCATTAAGCTTCTAGTAAGAAGTCTCACAACACCAGGTTAAAGTCCGACAGATTTATTTGGAATCACGAGCTTTCGGAGCGCTGCTCCTTCATCAGGTAAATGGGCCCACCCCAGTCCAACACCGGCATCCTCATGTCATTAAGCTTCTAAAGTGACCATTCAAAATGGCACTGTAAATATATATGTCATATCGGGTCTGACACAGTGGTTAGCACTGCTGCCTCACAGCGCCAGGGACCCAAGTTCGATTCTGGCCTTGAATGACTGTCTCTGTGGAGTTTGTAAATTCTCCCTGTGTCTGTGTGGGTTTCCTCCGGTTTCCTCCCACAGTCCAAAGATGTGCAGGTTAGGTGGATTGGCTGTGCTAAATTGCCCCTTAGTGTCCCAAGATATGTAGGTTGGGTGGATAAGCCATGGTAAATGCACAGGTTTACAGGGATAAGGTGGAGGGGAGTTCAGAGAGTTGGTACAGACTTGATAGGCTGAATGGCCTTGTTTGAGCCTCTCCAGGGGCGTAGCCAGGTTCTAAAGTTAAGGGGAGCGAGCACATAAAAAAGGCGCCACGACACAAAAATTGACTGCCCCCCCCCTCATTACTATTCCACCAATCCCCGCCCACCTTGTCCAGGCCCCGCCTCACGCTGACATCACCACAGTCTGGCGTCATCACGTCGCACGCAAACCAACCGTTCTTTTCTCAGTAATTTATTTTCTTTCCTTTAAAAAAACATTTATTTTTGACCAAAAAACCTTCTCTTTTCTCAAAACAGAAAAATAAAATAAACACCAAAAATATTAAATACATTTATATTTTCTCGGGATTTTTCAAACACCTCGTTGAAAAGGTGCCACTTTTGAAGGATGAGCTCGGGGGAGCGACCGCTCCTCCTCTAGCTACAACACTGAGCCTCTCGGTTGCTGTAGAATAAAGGAGACAGGAGTTCTGCTTCTTCATAGAATACTTTCATTTCTTTGATCCAACTCCACATACACAATTCTCCACCAACAAATGGTACCACCTGTTATGTATCAGTGACTTCTGCTGAATAATTAACATCAAATTAGAACTTAATTGGAAGGTCTGTTAACCCATTCCTAACAGGTCTCTATCTGCACTGTATGGATTATATATGGGGATGCTTTATCCTGGATGGTGTCGATGTTCTTGAGTGTTGTTAGAGCTGCACGCACTCATCCAGGCAAGTGCAGAGTATTCCATCACACTCCTGACCTGTGCTTTGTAGATGATGGACAGGCTTTGGCGAGTCAGGAGGTGAGTCACTCTCCATAGGATTCCCAGCCTCTGACCTGGTCTTGTAGACGCAGTATCTGTATGGCTGGTCTTGTTTTGTTTCTGGTCAATGGTAACCCCCAGGATGTTGATAGTGGGGGATTCAGTGATCATAATGCTGCTAAATGGTGATAGAATTCCTACAGTGCAGAAGGAGGCCATTCAGCCCATTGAGTCTGCACCGACAACAATCCCACCCAAGCCCTATTCCCATAACCCCCTGCTAATTCCCCTGGGGGCAATTTAGCATAGCCCGCCAACCTAACACGGTCTGTGGGAGGAAACTGGAGCATTTGGAAGTAACCCACGCAGACATGGGGAGAATGTGAAAACTCCACAGTGACCCGAGGCCGGAGTCGAACCGGGGTTCCTGGCGCTGTGAGGCAGCAGTGCTAACCACTGTGCCACGGAGAGGTCCTCTCTTGTTAGAGATAATCATTGACTGGCACTTCTTACCTGGTTCCTCCTCAGGAGCAGGGGCCAAGAATTTATAAGTGATTGTCAATCTTTGCCACTTCCTTGCTCCAGAATCATACCACCTCTGTAATCTGATGAGGGAAAAGTTATGATAAAAGTCCTGAATCCCAAATGTAATCACATGGAATAGTAAAATATCTTTATATTCCAATATTCATCTCACCATTTCATGGAGATTGATAGATCTGTTGATTCTAAGGGATTGGAGGAATATGGGAATTGCGTGGGAAGATGTAGCTATGATCTCATCGAATGACAGAACAGATTCAAAGGGCTGAATGGCCTCATCTTGCTCATATTCTTATATTCTCTTCCCTTGAGCCACAGCAGCACAGGGATTATTATTCCCTGTCGAGTATTTCATTTCCCTGGTTTGTATATATTCTCATCACTTAAAATTCTGATCCAACCAAATAATGAGAAAACCCATTTTTGATCGGCCATCTTCCACTTTTTCACAGTTCTGTTGGTATCTAAAAAAAATCTTCACTTTCACGTGAATGTGAAAAGCTGTTTTCTCCAATTTACAAATTAAATGATCTGCTCATATCCATTCCTCAAAGAATTTAAATATTTGAATATGGCCCCATCTCAGTCTGCATTCATTCAGTGGAAACACATCCAGTTTTGAGAGTCTCTCCTATTAATACTGGACTTCAAGCCTTAGAATTACCTTTGTCGCTGTTCCTTGGACCTTCTCCAATCCTCAGTGTCTCCAATATTCTAAATGTAGCCTCATTAGTAATCTGTGCAAGGGCAGAGTGACTTGTTACATGAGAATGATTTAATCTTCCATTGGGGTTTTAGATCACACCCACACTTCCTCCCTAACAGCACAGTGGGTGTTCTTACACCACACGGACTGCAGCGGTTCAAGAATGCTGCTCACCACCACATTCTCAAGGGTAATCAGGAATGGGCAATAAACTTAGCCGGCCTGTAATTATTGTCTTGTAATTACCCCCTTGGTTCTGATATTGCTATAGATTTTTTTTTAATTATGGGGTTAATTCAAGCAGAGTTGCAGCGTTGTTATTCTGCCATTTGGACATTTTCAATTCAGTGGGTGTGGGAGTTCCCATTGGATGTGATGGTGTAACACATTGGGTGTTGAAACAGAGAATGGGATCAGGCTGAGATGGGAGACAATAAGTGGGGATGTGAGTGAGATAGGTGGCAGCAAGGTGTTATGGCTCCAGTTCTTCACTTATAATAAAAATGAATTGAAAACCTTCAAAATATTGACGCCTGATGCCTGTACATTCCATGTAGGACAAGTGATTTGTTGCATCAAGTGTCTTCTCAATTATCTAAGTTGGGTTCTGGGTTGGCAACACCGCCTCTCCTTTGCACTGTTATCTATTGCCCTTCCTTCACTGGTACGCTCGGGAACTGGAGCGCTGGTTCACTAATGTCCTTTAGAGAAGGAAATCTGCCATCCTTACCCGGTCTAGCCGACATGTGACTCCAGAGCCACAGCAATGTGGTTGCCTCTCATCTGCCCTCGGGCAACTAGGGATGGGCAATAAATGCTGATCAGCCAGCGACACCCATGTCCCACAAATGAATTTAAAAAATGATTGGAACTTCCTCTCCAACAGCACTGTGGGCGTTCCTGCACCACACGGATTGCAGCGGTTTATGAAGGCAGCTCACCACCACATTTGAGGCCAATTAGGAATGGGTAATAAACCTTGCCGGCAATACCCACATCCCGTGGCTGAATTTTTTAAAAACTAAGTTAGTGGTGGGGATTGAAGATCATGACTTCAATCTTCCCAGTTTTATTTGGAAGAAATTTCTGCTTATCCAGTACTGGATGTTGGACAAGCAGTCTGATAATTTAGCAACATGGAAGAGTCATAGAATCCCTACACTGCAGAAGGACGCTATTCTGCCCATCAAGCCTGCACCAAAAACAATCCCACTCTGTCCCTATCCCTATCCCCAAAACCCCACATATTTACCCTACTAATCCCCCTGACATCCCCCTAACAGTAAGGAGCAATTTAACATGGCCAATCAACGCAACCTGCACATTTTTGGACTATGGGAGGAAACCGGAGCACCCAGAGGAAACTCATGCAGACACGGGGAGAGCGTGCAGACTCTGCACAGACAGTGACCCAAGCCTGGCGTTGTGAGGCAGCAGTGCCAACCACTGTGCCACCCAGTCAAGGGAGATGGTGGTAAAAGTAGAGTAGGGCAGCACGGTGGTACAGTGGTTTGCCTCACACGCCAGGGACCTGGGTTCAATTCCAGCCTCAGGTCACTGTCTGTGTGGAGTTTGCTCGTTCTCCCCGTGTATGTGTAGGTTTCCTCCGGGTGCTCCGGTTTCCTCCCACTGTACAAAGATGTGTAGGTTAGTTGGAGTCACAAATGTATGGGCGTTACGGGGATAGGATGGAAGGGAGGGCCTGGGTGGGATGCTCTTTCGGAGAGTCAATGCAGACTTGATGGGCCAGATGGCCTCTTCCTGCACTATAGGGATTCTATGGAGTTGGGTGTCATTGTGAATATATGAAAAGTAACACTGTGTTTCTGGATGATGTGCTGAGGGGGAGCATATAGACAAAAAGTATGAATAATACAAATGAAAAGTAGAAACAAAAGGCAGAATTTTCCAGCATCCCCCGTCTGGTTTTCCAGCAGTAGCGATCTTCCAGTTCCAATGTACCTAAAGGCAATTTGCGTGGCTTGTCCATCTTGCTGTCGGGAAACCCACGACAGGGTCAACTTTGGCAGGACCAGAAGACCCTGCTGGCTGGGAACACCTGAAAATCCTGCCCAAAAAGACCAATATCTGTAAAATTAACCATGAAACTGTCTAAAAATGTCCTTTCAGGGAGAAACTTGCCATTTCGCTTATGTGTGACTGATTAGAGGTAGGAACACAATATGCATGCATTTATCAGCCACCAAATAGATAACTGACTGCAAAGTGCCTTGTGACACCCTGCTGTTGTGAAAGTTGCTCTGTGCTAATGCTTATAAAACCATTATAAATGATTATGTCCACATTTATAATGGGGAATGCCTATGTAAACCTGTCACACTGCAAGAACACGTCTCCTGTTGGCTGAGGTACCGCCGTGCCTCCACTGGGCGTAATTACAGCATTTCCATTCTAAATGTGAATGCAAAGTTTGTAATAAAAAATAACCAAGTTCACTCAGATGTGAGATAATACATAAAGCAGTTTTGTAGAGATCACATCGAAACCAGAGTTATAAAATTATCAATTCTAGGTACATAAGATATACAAAGAAAAAGAACAGTACAGCACAGGAACAGGCCCATTCAGCCCACCAAGTCTGTGCCGACACAGATGCCTCTCTAATCTAATATTTTCTCGCCTCTGCATGGTCCATATCCCTCTAATCCCTGCCTATTCAGTTTCAAAGAGATGTAAGAGGCAAGTTTTTCACACAGAGGGTGGGGAGTGCCTGGAACGCGCTGCCGGAGGAGGTGGTGGAAGCAGATTCTATAACAACATTCAAGAGGCATCTGGATAGACACATGAATGTTCACTTTGACCTTACAGTAGCGTCTGCTGTTACCAGGTAACAGGGATGTAGTTAGAGCCAAAAAGGGAGGCGACTTCCAGACTTGAAGGACAAATAAAATATCTCTACGCTATTAAGTATCATATGGTTGGCTGAGGTACTTGACAGAGATTTGCATTGATGCATGACTGTTAAATAAAATTGATTTTAAGCTAATGAAAGGCAGAATTATTAATTAGAAAAAAACTATAATTGATCTGTATTTGATTGTGTATGTTGGATTTTTCGGAGTGGTTCTGTAGCTCTATTCCCAGAGCTGTTTAACCTTCTGGAAGTCTCTGGTCTGCTGCATGTTAAATTTTGAAACGTCTTTGCACAGAGATATTTACCTTGCGAGTTCACAGTTGGCCACTTTCAAATTTCCCCACAACAGTGGGCCAAAGGGCCTGTGCTGTACTGTTCTTTGTTCTTCTTTCATAAAAGCAAAATACTGCGGACGCTGGAATCTGAAATAAAAAGAGAAAATGCTGGAAAATCTCAGCAGGTCTGACAGCCTCTGTGGAGAGAGAATAGAGCCAACCATATTCTCTGTCCACAGCACTGCCTGATGCAGGGGGGGCGGGGGTGCTTCAGGACTGTCCCTCAGCATCTAGACTCTATTGGAAGGACTCGGAGAGGGCGGCTGAGATTTAAATAGCTTGCCATTTTTTTTGGCAAATGTATCAGTGACGCATTTCCGCAAATCAGGTCTGGGATCGACGATTTTAGGAGGGGGAAACATGTAGCCAGTTTGTTCAGACAAAGCCACAGCCACTGCCTGCAAGGTAGCAGAGTTTGGGAGAAAGTATCAAGCGGCCGCGGTTTGTTACATTGTGACCCTGAGTGTTAGCGACACTCAGACTGCAGCCGCCCGCAGGGCTGGGCTTTCTGGGGAAGGGGAGCCGGGCTTTTTAAAAGATCCTCAGCAAACGGGAGCTCGCAGCGTTTGACGTGCTGCTTTTCTCTCTCTCTCTCTCTCCCCGTGCCTCGCAAAGAAAAGGCGGAACTGAATTTCTAAACTAGAAAAGGGCGACCGAGGGAAGAGCAGCTCCCGGAACAGTGGCTGAAAAGCGCACACGTGTGTCAATCCAGCCCCGCATCCCTCCCCGGCAATGCCCAAGAAGAAGCCGGGACCAATACAGCTGCACCCGACTCCCGATGGATCGGCTTTGAACGGGACCACATCCGCAGAGTAAGAGAATTCAGCCCCTTCTAACGATACTGTGTGTGTGTGTGTGTGAGTGGCAGCGCTGATAGAGAATTGTGTTCCTGTCAATATCCAGGCAATGACATTGGTTAATTTCATGACTCTGGGAGCCGCTGGCCCCTTGCTGCGGGCCTGCACTGTTACATTACACAGGGCGCTTCCCTTCAGGAGAAGGAGCTTGCTGTGTTTTATTTTGCCTGCCACATCCACTGATGTCCAAACCGTTTAGTGCATTAAACCTCTGCCACTCCCCAATGACAAACCTGTTATGCAAACCTTGTAATTACCAGTACCTGGTACACAACCGTCTAGATTCGGGCTGAATCCGCCATGGAGTTTTGCAAAATATGTTTGGCTATTTGACTGACCATTTAGTTATCCTGGGATGGAGGGGGTGGGGTCAGAGCCAAGTGTAATCTTTTTTGATTTATTATTGTCACATGTATTAGCATACAGTGAAAAATATTGTTTCTTACGTGCTATATAGACAAAGCATACCGTTCACAGAGAAGGAAAGGGGAGAGTGCAGAATGTAGTGTTACAGTCATAGCTAGGGTGTAGAGAAAGATCAACTTAGTGTGAGGTAGGTCCATTCAAAAGTCTGATAGCAGCAGGGAAGAAGCTGTTCTGAGTCTGTTGGTACGTGACCTCACTTTTGTATCTTTTAAGAGGACCTTTAAGGGCTTGGGTATAATTGGAGTTAAACACGGATGTAACTCGCTCTCCATTTTAAAGCCTCCATAGATTCATTTTTAAATTCCCATTCTCAATGGACATTTACAGTGGAAACTACCTATGTAAACATCACGCTGCAGCGACACCTTCCTGCCAGTGGTGGCAGCACCCCACCCCAGGGGAGGTGTAATTACAGCCTAATCAACTTGCATTTAATTCCCATTGTAAGTGTGGACATTGGAACTTCAAATGGTTAAAGTTGACAGGAAGTGAATGTAGATATAAGATTATTGTATCTATTGATATTAATTTATAAAAGTCTGGAGATATGGAGAAATACATATTGAAATGCAGAATTGGATCATTTCCATGGGTTGAACGATGTCATGAGCAGCGGTGTTGCGAAGGAATTTTGGTCTTCAATGATATGCTGAAGGTGTGAATCACCACAAACTGAAACGGGCCAGTCACCAGAGTAGCAGGAATGGCGCTGTGCTGTTGAAATATTTCCTCCTTGTGTCTTGTTCTCTATTTTCAACGTTTCTCCCATTTTTCAAGTTAGGAAATCTTTTTGATTTGATTTATTATTGTCACATGTATTAGTGTACAGTGAAAAGTATTGTTTCTTGCGCGCTATACAGACAAAGCATACCATTCATAGAGAAGGGAATGAGAGAGTGCAAAGTATAGTATTACAGTCATAGCTAAGGTGTAGAGAAAGATCAACTTAATGCGAGGTATGTCCATTCAAAAGTCTGATGGAATTAGAGCATTGCTACAGAGTTTAAAAGAGTTAGAATGAAGTTTTAGAAGCATAGAACGAGAGTAAAAGATAGAATTAGAATGTATGCTGAGCACAGCTTGCAAGAAGTCGCCTTGTGTTCAAGTTCTGCTCTAGACACTGGCGCACCTAATTCAGGGATATACTTTGCAGTGCAGTGCTGAGGGAGTGCCACAGTGTTTGAGGTGCTTTTGTTCAGATTAGACATGAAACTGAGGCCCAATCTTCCCACTTGAGTGGATGTAAAAGATCCCATGGCTACTGCTCCAAAGAAGACCAGGAGAGTTCTGACTGGTGCGTACAAAGATATACATAGATACGTAGAGGGACAGGTAGTATTGAGGAAGCAGGGGGGCTGCAGAAGGACTTGGACAGGTTAGGCGAGTGGGCAAAGAAGTGGCAGATGGAATACAATGTGGAAAAGTGTGAGGTCATGCACTTTGGAAGGAGGAATGGAGGCATAGACTATTTTCTAAATGGGAAAATGCTTAGGAAATCAGAAACACAAAGGGACTTGGGAGTCATTGTTCAAGATTCTCTTAAGGTTAACGTGCAGGTTCAGTCGGCAGTTAGGAAGGCAAATGCAATGTTAGCATTCATGTAGAAAGGGCTAGAATACAAGAGCAGGGATGTACTTCTGAGGCTGTATAACACTCTGGTTAGACCCCATTTGGAGTATTGTGAGCAGTTTTGGGCCCCGTATCTAAGGAAGGATGTGCTGGCCTTGGAAAGGGTCCAGAGGAGGTTCACAAGAATGATCCCTGGAATGAAGAGCTTGTCGTATGAGGAACCGTTGAGGACTCTGGGTCTGTACTCACTGGAGTTTAGAAGGATGAGGGGAGGATCTTATTGAAACTTGCAGGATACTGCGAGGCCTGGATAGAGTGGACGCGGAGAGGCTGTTTCCACTAGAAGGAAAAGCTAAAACCAGAGGCACAACCTCAGGCTAAAAGGACGATCCTTTTAAAGCCGATGAGGAGGAATTTCTTCAGCCAGAGAGTGGTGAATCTGTGGAACTCTTTGCCGTAGAGGCCAAGTCATTGATTGTCTTTAAGACAGAGATAGATAGGTTCTTGTTTAAGGGGATCAGGGGTTATGGGGATGAGAAAAATATCAGCCATGATTGAATGGTGGAGCAGACTTGATCGGCTGAGTGGCCTAATTCTGCTCCTATGTCTTATGGTGCCCTGGAGCCAATATTCATCCCTTAACACTCATCACATTGCTGACTGTGGGATCTTTCTTTGCACAAATTGGCTGCTGTGCTTCTTACATTACAACAGTGACTTCACTTCCAAGAAGTACCTCATTGGCTTTAAGCCACTCCAGGACATGCTAAGGTTGTGAAAGGCATTATGTAAATACAAGTCTTTGTAAACGATGCTTTGTCCTGAGCTGCCTCAGGTTCTCAATCCCCAACTACAACTTGTTGACCTGGTGCTAATGAGATCCAGCTTTCAAAATGGGCCATGTATGCTCAGTGTGAGGCTTAAAGAAGGCAAGAGCAAGCAATAAGGAATATAACAATGAACCTGAAACCAGAAGATGGGAATTTGGCCAGTGTTGAATCTGTCGGAAAGAAACTGGAGGGTGTGTAGAGATTAGTGATGGTACCTCCAACATTTAATGGTGACCAGGAGAAGCCGAGGCCAACTAGCTTTAGTTTGTGGCTGATGACTGTCTAATTCAATGTCAGACACCAGTGATAAAACAATGGCAAAGATAGAACCGGTTGCAGCACTGAACCGAGCCATTCGGCCCATCATGCCGGTGCTGTCTCTCCACAAGGGATTGCCTCCTTTCCCCAGAACACTGCAATATTTTTTTCCCATCTCTTTTGAAATGCGTGATTGAATCTGCCTCCATCTCACTCTCTCTCAGGCAACAATCCTAACCACTATCTGAGTTTTCTTTTTTAAAAGAAAGGATCCTCGTGTTGCCTCTTTTTTGCCACTCATCTTAAATTGCTAGTCTTTGATTTTCGGCTCGTGGGAAGAATTTCTCCCTATCTACTCCGTCCAGACCCCTCATGATTTTGAATACCTCTATCAAATCTCCCCTCACCTTCTCTTCCCCAAAGAAATCAGTCCCAGCTTCTCTGGTCTATCCACGTAACTGAAGTTCCTCATCCCTGGGACTGTTCTCGTGAATCTCTTCTGCACCGTCTAAAACATTGACATCCTTCCTAAAGCGTAGCATCCAGAATTGGACAAAAGATTCCAGTTGAGACCAAATGTGTTGGATAGCCGCCCCAACACGAGGTATTTTGAAATCCATTCCATCCCCTCCCCTTCTGCCTCCAAAGCCCCACCTCCGAGCAGCTAATTTGATTCTACCCAGTCTCTGCTGGGAAACAAGTCTGTTGGGTTTTAGAAACCTGCGCTTGATAAAGTGAATGGAACCAACAAGGCTCCAGTTTACAGCTGAGATTGCTCAGAGTGGGAGCTGTGGACTATTGAAGGAACTGATTTGGCATTTCCTCCTGTGGAAGTGGGGTCCATCGGGGCACAATTTACTCTGTCCGACTGTTGTACATCAGAATTCTTCCCCTGGAATTTTAAAATTCCAGTGTTTGTTTTTTGGAATCTGATACAGCTAACCCCCATTTTAATTGCACCAATCATGATGAATTGTGACTGCAACAAAAATATTGGCTGATTGAAAATCGCTTAAATAGGGGCCAGTGTTATATAACCTGTGAAATATCCTTTAGATTATTGTTACATAATGTGGCAAAGAGACAACTGCATTAAAGGACCAGGAATACATGTTGAGAATTTTGAGTAGAAGAAAATTCTCAGCATAAAAGACAAAATAGATAAAATGATAAATAATGGCACTGATGTGGGGAAAAAAAAGATTATTGAATCATTCTGGAAAGTGAAGACTGGCACAAATGATACTAAGTGAATGTGTGTGAAGGGGATAGTTTTATAAAAAAGATTGAATATTTATAAGAATATAGACATTTTCTTTTGTACCACATTGGAAAATTTTCAGTTCCAGGTTTGCTGTGGATATAAAAATGGATATTTTTAGGATACAGACAGGGGTTAACACTTCAAATGTGGTTTTTAAACTTGATTATCTTTGAAAGTCAGGCGGAAAATGAATAATTTTAGCACAGGGTAACAGTTTAATTGTCAGCTATGGCTCTGTGGGTGGCCCTCTCACCTCTGAGTCAGGAGATTATGGATTAAAATCTCACTCCAATGCTTTGAACACAGAAATCTAAGCGGACACTCCCAGTGTAGTACTGAGGGAGTGCTGCACTGTCAGAGGTGTCATCCTTCAATAAGACATTAAACTGATGTCCTGTCTTAGGTGGTTGTAAATGTTCAATTTGATTTATTATTGTCACGTGTATGCAGTGAGAAGTATTGTTTCTTGTGCACTTTACAGGCAAGAAGAACAACAGAGCTCTCCCTTGTATCCTGGCCACTATTTATCCCTCAACCAATGTCACATGCATCAAAAAAGACACATTGATTACAAGGACATGAATAGCTAATGACCCTATCTGTTACGTAATATCTTAAACTTTGATCAAAACATTGAATCCATAGAATCATAAAATCCCTACAGTGAAGAAGGAGGACATTCGGCCCATCGAGTCTGCACTGAACACAAACCCACCCAGGCCCTATTCCCGTAATCCCTTGCTAATCCTCCTGACACTAGGATTAATTTAGCCTGGCCAATCCACCTAACCTGCACATCTTTGGACTGTGGGAGGAAATTGGAGCACCCGGAGGAGATGTGGGAAGAACGTGCAAACTCCACACAGACACTGACCTGAGGCTGGAATGCCCCTGACCTTCTAAATTCCAGGGAATACAGCTCTAGTTTTTTTTTGTGTGTAATAAAATCAGAAAATGCTTGAAAAACTCTGCAGGTCTAGCAACATCTGTGGAGTGAGAAAGAGTTAACGTTTCAAATCCATGTGTCTCCTCTTTCACCTAGTTTGAGTTTAATCTCTCCTCTTAATTTAAGCATTTGGAGTGTGGGTATCATTCTGGTAATTCCATGTTGCACTTCCCCAAGGCTGGTATATCCTTCCTAAGGTGTGCTGTGCAAAATTGCTCTCAGTAACTCCAGGTGTGGTCTAATCGAGGCTCTGGTGAGCTGAGGCATGACCTTTACCCCCTTGTATTCTAACCCTCTGGATATAAAGGCCAGAATTCCATTAACCTTTTTGATGATTTTTCTCTACCTGTTTGTAACGTTTTATTGATCTAAATGCCTGGATCCTTGGGTCTCTTTGGACCTCCACTGTTTCTAGATTTTCACCGTTCCCTCATCGCTGTTTGTGGCAGTTTGATGTGCATGAATTCACTGCTAAAGTAGAACAGTGGCTAAACTCTCAAATCATTTCATTGACTGTAAAGCGAGATGCTCTGAAGTTGTGAAAGGCACTATATGAATGCAAATCTTTTGTTGTATTTTGTTTGTAGCATTCTCACCACTGAGTCAGCAGGTATGGATTTAAGTCTCACTCTAGTACTTAATCTACACTGACACTCTGGTTCCGTATTGAGGGCGGCACGGTAGCACAGTGGTTAGCACTGCTGCTTCACAGCTCCAGGGTCCCGGGTTCGATTCCTGGCTCGGGTCACTGTCTGTGTGGAGTTTGCACATTCTCCTCGTGTCTGCGTGGGTTTCCTCCGGGTGCTCCGGTTTCCTCCCACAGTCCAAAGATGTGTGGGTTAGGTTAATTGGCCAGGTTAAAAATTGCCCCTTAGAGTCCTGGGATGCGTAGATTAGAGGGATTAGCGGGTAAATATGTGGGGGTAGGGCCTGGGTGGGATTGTGGTCGGTGCAGACTCGATGGGCCGAATGGCCTCCTTCTGCACTGTAGGGTTTCAATGATTTCTATGAGTGCTGCACTGTCTCGAATGCCATCTTTAGATGCAATTCTCAGGTGGATGTTAACGATCCCATGTGATTCTTAAAAATCTGTTTTTATTTTGTGTAAGCTCCAAAGTAGGACAACTAATTCCAAGAAGTGATGATCTTGGAGAGGGTGCCACACACACACATTCACCAGAATGATATAGAGTCATAGAGGTTTACAGCATGGAAACAGGCCCTTCGGCCCAACTTGTCCATGACGCCCTTTTTGTTTTTAAAAGCCCCTAAACTAATCCCAATTGCCCATATCCCTCTATACCCATCGTATTCATGTAACTATCTAAATGCTTTTTAAAAGATAAAATTGTACTTGCCTCTACTACTGGCAGCTTGTTCCAGACACTCATCACCCTCCGTGTGAAAAAATTGCCCCTCTGGACACTTTTGTATCTCTCCCCTCTCACCTTAAACCTATGCCCTCTAGTTTTAGACTCCCCTACCTTTGGGAAAAGATATTGACTATCTACCTTGTCTGTGCCCCTCATTATTTTATAGACCGCTATAAGGTCACCCCTCAGCCTCCTACGCTCCAGAGAAAAAAGTCCCAGTCTATTCAGCCTCTCCTTATAACTCAATCCATCAAGTCCCGGTAGCATCCTAGTAAATCTTTTCTGCACTCTTTCTAGTTTAATAATATCCTTTCTATATAATAGGGTGACCAGAATTGCACACAGTATTCCAAGTGTGGCCTTACTAATGTCTTGTACAACTTCAACAAGACGTCCCAACTCCTGTATTCAATGTTCTGACCGATGAAACCAAGCATGCCGAATGCCTCCTTCACCACTCTGTCCACCTGTTCTCCACTTTCAAGGAGCTATGAACATGTACCCCTAGATCTCTTTGTTCTGTAACTCTCCCCAGCGCCCTACCATTAACTGAGTAAGTCCTGCCCTGGTTCAATCTACCAAAATGCATCACCTTGCATTTGTCTAAATTAAACTCCATCTGCCATTCGTCAGCCCACTGGCCCAATTGATCAAGATCCCGCTGCAATTGGAGATAACCTTCCTCACTGTCCATCATGCCACCAATCTTGGTGTCATCTGCAAACTTACTAACCATGCCCCCTATATTCTCATCTAAATCATTAATATAAATGACAAATAACAGTGGGCCCAGCACTGATCCCTGAGGCACACCGCTGGTCACAGGCCTCCAGTTTGAAAAACAACTCTCTACAACCACCCGACAGAAGCCAATTTTGTATCCATTTAGATACCTCACCCAGGATATGTAGGCAAAATTGGTTAAAGTTTGAGGATAGGTTGCCTGGACTCGACTTGTATTCCATCACGTATAGAAGACTGGGCGACATGGTGGCACAATGGTTAGCACTGCTGCCTCACAGTACCAGAGACCCAGCCTGGGTCACAGTCTGTGCAGAGTCTGCACTTTCCCCCAGTTTCTGCGTGGGTTTCCTCCCACAGTCTGAAAGACGTGCTGGTTAGGGTGCATTGGCCGTGCTAAATTCTCCCTCCGTGTACCCGAACAGGTGCTGGAGTGTGGCGACTAGGGGATTTTCGCAGTAACTTCATTGCAGTGTTAATGTAAACCTACTTGTGACTAATAAGCAAACTTTAGGTTAGGGGGTGATCTTTTTGACGTTTTTAAAATGACTAAAGGATTTTATTGGGTAGATAGAGAGAAGTTATTTCTGCTGGTGGGGAGTCGCACACAAGGCAGTGGAAATCTCTCCTCAAACGGGTGGGGGGGATTAGGATGAATCATGATCCAGTTTAGTAGTGGAACATGGCTTGAAGGTTTGAATTACCTTCTGATCTCATCATGTTAGCACGGACAGCCACAAACTCAATGTAAAATTGTTGGGTGTTGATGGAACTAGCTACCATGGGAACAATATCACTGTGTGATATTGTTAGGGGATCAATGGCTGTCATATTTGCCTAGAGTACTGTGGTCGTTATATATTGTGATTGTCTTTGTCTTTGAGATGTTCTGAGCAATGCAAATGTTTTACCTTATTGCTGGTTACGTGTGAGCTACTGATTAAAGCTGGTGAATGGCTGTTTATTTCATTTCCTCTCTAACTGCAGGTGAACATGTTACAGGGTTCTCCACTATGAGGGACTGCCAGAACCCTTGAAAGTGACTTGTTTATCCTTTTTCTCAACAGCTCCACAGACCAGAATGGCGATGTATACAACTCGTTGTCAAACCTCGCCTCTTTCCATCACCACCTTTTCCTTGAGTGTTGATGATTTTGTGGACAATGATCGTTTTGTATTCCATTTATATCTGCCCCTCTCTCATTTTGATTGTCATTGTTAGAGCCTTTTCCTCTTTAAATAGCTCATTTTAAAAAGATTTTGTCCTCTTTTTTTAAAAAATCAAATTCCTCCATGGCCCCTTCCTAACTCTGTAACCACCACAAACCCCACAACCCTCTTGTGTTCCTCCAATTCTGGCATCTTGTACAAATTAATTTTAATTTATCCATTATTGGCGGCCGTGCCTTCAACTGCCTGGGCTCGAAGCTCTTTCTGACTCAGCTCCTTAAAATCTACTACTTTGATCAAGGTTTTGGTTGCCAGTCCCAATATCTCCTCCTGTTTTGCTGTCAAATTTGAGTTGATCATTTTCCTGTGAAGAGAGATTTTGCTATGTTAAAGGTGCTATATAAATGAAAGTTGTTGTTGTTAATAGGCACCGTAAACTGTTCTTGATCCCCGAGAATAATAGGTCTCAGTCACCCCCACGGCCACTGATCTGTCAAGTGTCTGCGTGTGAGAGGGCAATCTGAGATCAAGGACAGCCCTGAAGTGACATGCCAGTCATTTCACCCTACTTGCCCTGGGGTGAAACAGAAAGATAAAGGCTTTAACTCATTGAGCTCGAGCTAGTTCCAGGTCCGAATTATCTAAAGGAGGAGCAAGAAAGAAACACTTGTATTTATAAAGCACTTTTCTTCACAGCTGGATGTCTCGAAGAGCTTTACAGCCAATGAGTTACTTGTGAAGTGTAGTCACTGTTGCATTATAGGAAACATGGCAGCTGGTTTCTGCACAGCAAGCTCCCACAAACAGCCACGCGATAATGACCAGAATCGTGTTGTTTTTTTTGTAGTTTTGATTGAGGGATAAATTGGTTAGGACACCAGGGTAATTTCCCTGCTCTTCCTATAGTGCCATAGGATATTTGATCCCATCCACTTGAGCAGGCAATTTAACATCTTATCTGAAAGACAGCATCTCTGACACTGCAGCACACCCTCAGTACTGCACTGGGGAGTGTCAGCCTTGATGTTTTGCTCAGGCCCTGGTGGTGTGACTTGAACCCGGAAAGAATGTTGTTTGGAGATTCCTGGTGATTCTTCACACTATTTAACATTTTCTTCATGTGTTATCTAATTTTCCCCCTTAAATGTTGAGATTGGCTTGGTTTCTGTAGATAGTTATGGTGATACATTCCAACCTATAGGCAGGAAAAAAATAGTTCAAGCTCTCCTTCAATACTTTAATAGCAATCCTCAGTTAATGTCTTGTTACTAATCCATCGGCCACTGAAAATAATCTTATATTTATGCTGTTGAAACCTGATTTTGAACTCCTTCAGGTACCCTCAACCTCGGATCAGGAATTCACCCAAATGGACACTTAGAAGAGCTGAAATAACCGTGCCATTCCTTGTTGCAACTTGTTAATAACGCAGCTGTACTGTTTAGATTCAAACTTCAGAGCAGGAGATTTAAGAGTTGCAGTAAAGATCAATGTAAACAGTGACATGAAGGCATGTAATTACTGAGTTAAAAGTATTTGTAGCACAGAAACAGGCCCATACTGGTGTTTATGTACCACACGGGTCTACATCTACATCTGCCCTATCGAACCGTTTAATAACCTAAAGGCCTCGATCAGGTCACCTCACCCGGCACAGTCTTCTGACTCTTCACGCTGGTGTTTCCCAGCAGCATGGGGTGAAGTCGATGGGAAATCCCATTGGCAGCGGAGGGACCAGAAGCTCCCACCACCCAGCCAATGGCAAGCCACCTCCTGCCTCCGAGAAACGCGCCATGGGGTGCCAGAGAATCCCAATGTCCATCTCCACTTTTCCAGAGGAAAGAGCCCTAAATCTTTTCCCATGGGAACAACCTCTCAGCTTTGGTATCATTCTGGTAAATCTCTTTTGCATCATCTTCAGTGCCTTTGTATCCCTTTTTTATAATATGGAGACCAGAACATAAATCATAGAATCCTACAGTGCAGAAGGAGGCCATTTGGCCCATCGAGTCTGCACCAACCACAATCCCACCCAGGCCCTAACCCCATGCATTTACTCTAGCTAGTCCTCCTGATACTAAGCGACAATTTAGCTTGGCCAATCCACCTAACCCGCACATCTTTGAACAGTTCACGGTATCTGGATATATACACAGGGGATTACAGGGTTCCAATCCAGTCCAAAAGTTGAGTTGAGTCATTCGCTCTTCTTGCTGTAAATACCTGAAGTAAAATGTAGTTAAAAAACAGCCTAAACTCATTTCTCAGTAACTGCAGGTTCACAGTGCAAACCTGATGATACTATTCTGCATTCCACCGTCTCTCAGACATGCCAGAAGCAATGTTTCTGTGGGAAATGTAAATGCCATCCTGGTATGGATGTAACGGCTGCTCTGAGTAGAGTTAAAGCACTTTAGTTTATTTTTGAAAACTGTACAAACACATTAGTGGTACCTTAGTAGATTGACTCAAACTACCTCGAGTAGAACCCCCAGCACAGAACAGACCACCGGATTAGGAATACACTTCTGAATTTTTCAGCGGATCACTTCCAACTGGACCTAAATACAGTTGGACTGAAATAAAGATAATTAATGTCTTCTGCACCTGATTTATGGAGTGGCTGCATCAAAATGATGCGCTGGCTAAAAGGGTTAAAGTCTGGGACCTGGTTTTTATTCCTTCAGGTTTACATTCCCCTCTCTCTCTCTCTCTCTCTCTCTAGGTATCATGCCCTGAAAAGGTGTTGCCAACCATGGATTTCTGTGTTGGCTCATGGTTCTGCTTGGTGAGGTACTGCAGTAGTTTGCCATTGCCTTCTGCAGATGGCTGACCAGGAATCTCTTCCCCTCTTACCACCTGCCATTGGCATGTGTTGGAAGGATTTACAAGTTAATACTCAAACCCTGTTTGGCCGCGTTATGAACACACCTTCCTTGGCCACCAAGTTCTGGAGTGGAGCTTGAACCCGGAGCGGTTGCCTTGCAGGCAGGGATGCTGCCCTCTGCGCCACCAGACCTCTGGGATGTAGGTCAAGAAAAGGAGTTGACAGAGTGGATAAAGAGAAATTGTTTCTTCTGGTGGATGTCCGAACGAGGCAGCATAGTCTGAAAATTAGAACTAGACCAACATTCAGGAGCAGAAAACACTAATCACGCAAGGGGTAATCAACTCTTTCTCCCTCCAGCGACAAGCTGTGAATGCAGGAGATTTCAAAGCTGAGATTGATAGACTTTTGTTGATTTGATTAACAAAAATCAATCTTGGCTTTGGAAGAATCAATGGATAAAAGATGGGTAATTGGAATTGAGGTACAAGTAAACAAAGGTTTAATTGCATGACAGGACAGACTTGAAGGGCTGAATGGCCTCCTATTTCTATGAATCCTTGCTAGCATGAAGTGGATACATGTATGAGATAATTCCAGCCCCAGTGTCCCTCAAACTCAGCACAGAAAATTATTTTCCGTTTTATATTTTTGTAACGTTCCTGATGGGCTATATGAAAAAAAAGGTGAGAGGAATGTTTTGAATAATTTACAAGAGTTTTTGTTAAAAGCAACTCTTCACAGTCTCCATGGTAACCTCAATTCTATGATAGCTAACAGTGTCATGACAACCAGCTCCAGTATCCTCTTATTGCTACATCATACATTCAGTATTTTGGAATTATTTTCTCTCTCCGCTATATGTTCCAACATTGAGATGTTGGGGTTTGTGGCGTGAATAGTTTAGTTGACCCGTGTGTGTCTCTGATTGAAATTGGTGCTAATGTGGCCTGAGGAGCTACCGTGAAGACTGAGTTTGTGTATTAGCATTTCAGTCAACACTAAAAACTTGCATTTATATAGCACCTTTTAACATAGTCAGATGTTCCAAGCTAACTCAGGGGAGTGTCATCAAACAACATTTCACACTGACTCACATTTAGGGATTTCAAGACAACTGACCAAAACTTGATTAAGAAGATAGGTTTTAGGGAGCATCTTGAGGAGGAAAGGTAGACAGACAGGTAATGGCCTGGGTTTGATCCCCAGTCCTGTGTTTAGCTGGCAGATCTTAGCTGGGGCCTGTAGTTGGCCTCAGGACACTGGGTTAGGGAGGAAACAATTGGCCAAAGTTCCTGTCCCTACCCAGTGGCTCAAAATGTGAGAATTCAAGCATGAGTTACACATCCTGGAGTAAATGGGACCGTAGCAACATGGATACAAAACTGGCCGAGTAACTGGAAACAGTGAGTAAATGGTCGATGGATATTTTTCGGGCTGGAGGAAGTTTTGTAGTGGTGTTCCCCAGGGTTCAATATTGCAACCCTTGCTTTTCCTGATATAATTAATCATCTGGATCTTAGTGCGCAGGGTTCAATTTCAAAGTTTGCAAATGATACAAAATTTGGAAGCATTAAAAACTGTGAGGAAGACAGTGTAGAACTTCAAAAGGACGTAGACAAGTTGGTGGAGTGGGAAGATAGGTAGCAGCTGTTCAGTGTGGAGAAGTGTGAGGTGATGAATTTTGTCAGGAAGGACATGAACAGATGAAATAAAATAAGAGGCAAAGGAGGGACCTGATGTACTTCCTTTCGTTAACCAAATAAACTAAATCAACAAACTGTGGGGATCTGGTGAGTGTGCATGAATCATTAAAGGTAACAGGGCAGCTGGAAAGAGCAGTTAATAAAGCATATAGTATTCAAGGCTTTATTAATAGGGGCACAGAGTACAAGAGCAAGGAGGTTATGCTGAACTTCTACAAAACACTAGTTAGACCTCAGCTGGAATATTGTGTACAGTTCTGGGCATCACACTATAGGAAGAATGAACACGTTGGAGAGAGTGCAGAAGAAATTTACAAAATTGGTTCCAGGGATGAGAAACTTCAGTTATGAGGATAGATTGGAGAGGTTGGGACTTCTTAGAAGAAGGCTGAGGAGTTTTGATAGAGATGCTCAAAATCATGAGGGGGGCTGGACAGAGTAGGTAGGGAGAAACTGTTCCCATTCGTAAAAGGATCAAGAATGAATGAGTTGCAAAAGAAGCAAATGTGATGGAAGAAAGCTTTTACACAGAATATATGCACATTTGGAAGAAAATGGAATAGTTGGTGACAGGCAGTGTGGCTTTATACGGGGAAGGTCCTGTCTCACCAACTTGATTGAGTTTTTTGAAATGTGACAAAGATGATTGACGAGGGAAGGGCTGTGGATGTAGTTTCTATGGACTTTAGTAATGCGTTTGACAAGGTTCCACATGGCAGATTGGTACAAAAACTAAAATCCTGTGATTTGGAATGGGCTGGCTAGATGGATACAGAACTGGCCTGGTTATAGAAGACAGAGTAGCGGTGAGTGTTTTTCAGAATGGAGATCTGTAGCTGGTGGTGTTCCACAGGGATCAGTGCTGGGACCTCTGTTTGTAGTGTATATATAAATGATCTGGAGGAAAATATGGGTAGTCTGATTAGGTAAGTTTGTGGATGAAACAAAGATTGGTGGAGTTACTGAAAGTGCCAGGGATTTGCTGATAGTGCACTCCACCTGACGAAGGAGCAGCGCTCCGAAAGCTAGTGGCGTTTGCTACCAAATAAACCTGTTGGACTTTTACCTGGTGTTGTTAGACTTCTTACTGTTTACCCCAGTCCAACGCCGGCATCTCCACATCATGAGTGCCAGGGATTGTCAGAGGATTCAACAGGATAGAGATAGATTGGAGGCTTGTGCACAGAAATGGCAGATGGAGTTTAATCCGGACAAATGCGAGGTGATGCATTTTGGAGGATCAAATTTAGGTGTGAATTATACTGTAAATGGCAGAACCCTTGGGAATATTAACATCGTAAGAAGTCTCACAACACCAGGTTAAAGTCCAACAGGTTTATTTGGTAGCACAAGCTTTCAGAGTGTCACTCCTTCAGGTGAGTGAGGAGTTGCATTCACACAGGGCACATAAAGACACAAACTCAATTTACAAGATAATGGTTGGAATGCGAGTCTTTACAGGTAATCAAATCTTAAAGGTACAGACAATACGAGTGGAGAGAGGGTTAAGCACAGGTTAGAGATGTGTATTGTCTCCAGCCAGGACAGTTAGAGATTTTGAAAGTCCAGGCAAGTTCTGGGGGTTACAGATAGTGTGACATGAACCCAAGATCCCGGTTGAGGCCATTTTCATGTGTGGAACTTGGCTATCAGTTTCTGCTCAGCAATTCTGCGTTGTTGGGGAACACTTCAGCAGTCACGGGGCATTCAGCCTCTGATCTTCGGGTAAGCGTTCTCCAAGGCAGCCTTCACGACACACGACAGCGCAGAAACGCTGAGCAGAAACTGATAGCCAAGTTCCGCACATATGAGGACGGCCTCAATCGGGATCTTGGGTTCATGTCATGTTATCTGTAACCCCCACAACTTGCCTGAGCTTGCAAAATCTCTCTCTCTGTCCTGGCTGGAGACAATACACATCTCTTTAACCTGTGCGTAATCCTCTCTCCACTCACATTGTCTGTACCTTTTAAGACTTGATTACCTGTAAAGACTCGCATTCCAACCATTAGCTTGTAAATTGAGTTTGTGTCTGTATAAGCCCTGTTTGTAAACACAACTCCTCACTCATCTGAAGAAGGAATGACACTCCGAAAGCTAATGCTACCAAATAAACCTGTTGGACTTTAACCTGGTGTTGTGAGACTTCTTACTGTGCTTACCCCAGTCCAACGCCGACATCTCCACATCAATATTAACATAGAGGGATCTGGGCGTGCAGGTCCACAGTTCCCTAAAAGTGGCAACACAGGTGGCCAAGGTGATTAAGAAGGCATACAGCATGCTTGCCTCCTTCAGCTACGGAGTACAAGAGTTGAGAAAACATGTTGCAGCTATATAAAACCTTGGTTAGGCTGTATTTGGAGTATTGCGTGCAGTTCTGGTCACCACACTATCAAAAGGACATGGAAGCTTTGGAGAGAGTGCAAAGCAAGTTCACCAGGATGTTGCCCTATCTTGAGGCTGTTGGCTATGAGGAGAGGTTGAATAAACGGGTTATTTTCACTGGAAAGACAGAGACTGAGGGGAGACCTCAGAGGTATTCTAAATTATGTGGGGCATAGACAGGGTGGAGAGTCAGAGACTTTTTCCCAGGGTGGAAATGTCAATTGCAAGGGGGCACAGGTTCAAGGTGAGAGTGGGAAAGTTTTTAAGGGAGATGTGCGGGAGAAGTTTTTCATGCAGAGAGTGGTGGGTGCCTGGAACGGGCTGCCAGAGGAGGTGCTGGAAGCAGGGACATTAGCAACATTCAAGAGGCATCTGGATGGGTCCATGAATAGAGGGATATGGACCGAGTAAGAGCAGAAGGTTTTTAGTTTAGTTAGGGCAGCATGATTGGCACCGGCTTGGAGGGCCTGTTCCTGTGCTGTACTTTTATTTGAGTGGTTTGGGTCAGGAATGCACTGCCTGCAAGTGTGGTGAAGGTAGGTTCAATTGAGGCATTCAGATGGTGGCATTTGATTCTATTCAAATTATCTATGTGCTGGGGGTACAGGGAGAAAGCCAGGGGATGCCACTAAGTGACATTCTGGTCAGCCTTTCTTGCAGCCAATCTTTCATGATTGGTCAGCCAATCGCTGGGTTAGTAATCCAGAGGCCCAGGCTAATGCTCTGAGGGCAGGAGTTCGAGTCCCATCATAGCAGCTGGTGAAATTTAAATTTGATGAATAAATTAACGTCCTGTAGGAAAGGAAATCTGCTGTGCTGACCCAGTCTGGCCTACATGTGACTCCAGACCATAGCAATGTGGTTAACTGCCCTCCTAGCAAGCCATTCGATTGTGGCAATGAAGGATAGACTACAAATGCTAGTCTTGCAAGTGACAGTCACGTCCCATGAAAAGAATAAAGAAAACGAGGCAAACGATTTCTGCTCCATTGAGTTCCATAAACAACAATGAGATTAAATACCAGTTATTCCAGTTTTAGTTTTGCTGTTGGCTGTGAGAACACAGATCTTTTCAGCTCTTCTAATCGTGCCCTGGGATCTTTCACATTCACCCGAGCGGGTCTGATTTAATAACTTGTTTGATGATACCTCTGGCAGTACAGCATGTCCTCAGTATTGCACTGATGTATTGGCCTAGCTGCTGACTCAGAGGTGAGAATGCTCCCACTGAACCAAGCCGAGAGTGTGGAGAAACTTTTCACGCAGAGTGGTGGGTGCCTGGAACGTGCTGCCAGAGGAGGTGGTGGAAGCAGACACGTTATCAACATTCAAGAGGCATCTGGATGGGTCCATGAATAGGGAGGGAATAGAGGGATATGGACCGAGTAAGGGCAGAAGGTTTTTAGTAGGGCATCATGGTCAGGCTGAAGGGCCTGTTCCTGTGCTGTACTTTTCTTTATTTGAATGGTTTGGGTCAGGAATGCATTGCCTGAAAGTGTGGTGAAGGCAGGTTCAATTGAGACATTCAGATGGTGGCATTAGATGATTTGAATAGTAACAATGTGCTGGGGGTACAGGGAGAAAGCCGGGGAATGCAGTCTTACTCTGAGGCAGTGCTTTCAGCAAAGGAGGGAGGGAATTGAACTCTCAATGTGGTTTTGAATTTAAACCCAGGCCTATCACTTAGTCACCAGTTCAAGGAGATTACTCTGTCCAGGATCCAGTCATTGGGACTTATTGTGATACAGATACAGTCGGAGGCTGTGATCCCTGCAGAGTCAGAACGCTAGCGGTCATTGAAGTCATGGACATTTTCGTGTGGAACTGCAGAAACAAGCCCTTGTTTTGTCTGTACTGCAGTTTTAAATGTGGCTGCGTCTCTGAGACTAACTTTGACTTTTGCATAAACAAAACAGATGGTTGTGTGCTCACTGAGCTGCCATACAAGGAGCGACATTAGCCTGACAGTGTGCACATAAAGCAAACTGCCACAGGCCACGCAGTATCAGGCACTTTCCCCTGTGTGTCTTGTACATGTACAGGAATTGATACCAGATGGGAATGGATTGTCACCCAGTGCACATAGTGTCTGGTGATGAATGTACTCATGCAAGCTGATGCAATTCGTTTTTAGCGATTAGGCATGGAGGTTTGCATCCTTTATCTGTTTCAAATCCATTTACCAGATGCTGCATCAAGGATTTTCACCATTATTGACTTGACTGATGCACTTAGTCACCCAGAATCAGAGCCGCTCGGCTATATGCCATTGTTTAAGTTGAAAGTGCCAGGATGTCACATACTGAAGACATCCCATGGGCACCTCCGTGAAGTGAATGGGATGGTAAAAAAGCAGAGAATGTAGACTTTATCAGGGATACAGATGATGGAGGATTAATATTCTTGTGACGATACAGAGCTATCTGATCCGGTAACGAGAAGCCGTGAAGAATGAGTTGTCACCAGTATTGTGGCTCAGTTCAGAAACTCCAAAGTGCCTGAATCGTAAATTTTCCATCTTGAATTTGGCTCGGATAAGCTGGATATGTTCCACTTCAGGTGTGATTCAAAAGACCCACTAGGGAGCTTTTATCAAACAAAGTTTATTTAAGAATATGGTTAACATGTATGGAAAGAAAATTAGCAAGAACTTTTATTAATTGCAATCATAATGTATATCCCTTAACACATATCTAATGTGTTCCGATCAAACCAACCTCCATAAACAACCCTTTAAACAGGTTCAATACAGCAAAGTCTACAGCTCACGTGATTATGGAAATTGAGTCTTCTCGGCCTTTTGACTAAGATCAAGTGTAGTTATGCTGATGCTGCACTCGGTTAAAGTCATTGGGTTGCATTTAAGCTTCATTTTCATTTGAAGCAATTTTTAAAAGCGGCATCTCGGCCTTTTGGCTAAGATGCAAATGAGATCAAGCCTTGGAGGAGGAACCTCCGCCTACTCCAATCAGCTTGGCTCATGTCGATCAGGCCCAAGACAGGGTAAAGGGTTGCATACCCTGTCTTGTCAGCTTGGAATGGAAATGTCTCAACTTGTTGAGACTCTGAATTGGACTGGATTTGATTGAATTGGAAAAGTATAAAACAAAACAAAAAAAATTGAGTCCTTTGGTTGATGTCTGCAGTTCTCTGGATTCACTCCGAACAGTTTGAAGACAAGGCAGCTTCCCAAAACACGAGAGAGACTCTGGTCCAGCCCCCAATAACAGCAGGTTTTCACCCTTGAGGAAAACAAGATCTTGTTTTCAGCTAACCAACAGAATTTTCCAAACAGGGAGAGAGGGAAAACACTTCTTTTCAGCTTGCTGTCCCTTCTAAAACTAAAACTCAAACCTGCAGCTCCAAACTGAAAATGAAACCCTGTCACCTGATCTACCCAGTTTTGTTTCTCCTCCCAACAATTACATCACCGAAGGCTGTGAGCATGAATTTAAAAAACAACTTTTAAAGGTACACTAACATCACACCAGCAACAAAGCCAGGAGTCAATATCACAAATTGGATATACAATGGGCAGGATTTTACAGTGTCGCTCGAGCGAGACTGGAAATTCCCACCTGAGGTCAATGGACATTTCCATTGTCTGCCCCTTGCCCACTCCGAATCTGTGGCAGGCGAGGTGGTAGAGTTCCAGCGTATATATCATTGGTGTCTTCAGCTACTTGGGCCGTCCACTCTGGGATTCCCTCCCTCAGCTTCTCCACCTCTATCCTCCTTCAAAACGCCTCTTAAAATCTCCCTCTTTGACCAAACTTTTTAATACCCTATCCAAAAGTCTCTATGTGGCTGGGTATAAAGTTTTGTCTGATAATTTTGCTGTAAACCTGCCTTGGAAAGTTTTACTGATCTTAAAGTTTCTATATAAAGGCAAGCCATTGTTGTTGCTTCTACAAACTATTAGATATTGAGCTTTTTGACTTTGGCCTCAACTTGGAACCTCACTAATGATTTGCTTGACAGCAGTAGCTTGCCTTGCAGAGTCGAGAGTGGGACCTGCTCCCAATGACACTGTGGCACAGTGTGTTGGAACAACAGTCTCTGAAATACTTTCCAGACAGGCTGGCGCTGATAACCGATTGGCAAAGGCACAAATTCTGTAACTTTGATAATGAAGTAAAAAAACTTTCAAAAATTCCAAACTTACCACAAACTTCAAATGTAATGGATGCAGAGTGCCCAGAGCCAGATAGTCTTTTGTTCTGGGCACTGTGAACTATGAAAAGAGTTTTCCTTAAACCTCTCAGCACCTTGCCTCACCTTCACCTCCTCCCTCAATCCATTAAAACTCAAATGTCTGAGGAAATCGGCACTAAAACAGTTACAAGATGCATTAATAATAAATCATACCACAATATGCTGCTCCTTAACTGGGTTGTCAACCCTCAAGATTGCTCTGGAATCTCCAGAAAGTTTGGATGGACTAAAACATCATAGGGACATTAAAAAATCTGTTTTAATTCATTTTCTTGAACATTATTTATAGGTTATTGGAAATGGGTGGGGGGTGGGTGTTGCAGGTCTCGGCGGGGGGGGGGGGGGGTTCTGTTTGACAGGGCACACGGTTGGAGATGGGAAGCCACGAGTTAAAACACCCAGAAATATGCCCAATGAAAGTTGGCAACCACAGCTCTAAACCAGCCACTTATTTACATTATACCCCTGTAAGGTTTTGATAATCCTACTAACCTTTAGGTTTGGTCACGGGTCTGTAACATCGATGTGTTTTATTCCTTAACCTTTTAAATAGTTCAGCTTGATTTTCTGCTAGTTGGGTTTCTTTACAGCAAGGCTGTTGTTTATGAGAAACAGATATTTAATTGTTTTACGACTTGGTAAGTTCCTATATTCTTGAGTTGGAGCAGCTGTATGCTGTCGTAATTGTCCACAATACAATTAGTTTTTTATCTATTTGGAGAAATGGCTAATAACTGGTCCTTAGAATGGCACTTTTATCTTTAAACAAAAGCCATGTATTTAATTGATTAACTATATTTGTAGGGCAGGACATCTCGGAGAGGAAAGTTACGGAGCAGGAGGAGGCCATTTGGCCCCTCGAGCCTGCTTTGCCATTCAATGAGATCATGGCTAATCTTTTCGTGGACTCAGCTCCATATCCCCCCGCCCCCCCCCCCCCCCCCCCGCCCCTCAACCTCACCATAACCCTTAATTCCTTTACTGTTCAAAAATTTATCTATCTTTGTCTTAAATACACTCAACAAGGTAGCCTCAACTGCTTCACTGGACAGGGAATTCCACAGATTCACAACCCTTTCTTTGGGTGAAGAAGTTCCTCCTCGACTAAATCTACCCCCTTATCTTGAGGCCTTGCCCCCTGGTTCTAGTTTCACCCGCCAGTGGAAACAACTTCCCTGCTTCTATCTTATCTATTCCCTTCATAATCTTATGTTTCTGTAAGATCCCCCCCTCATTTTTCTGAATTCCAATGAGTATAGTCCCAGTCTCTCCTCCATAAGCCAACCCTCTCACTCTGGAATTAACCTAGTGAATCTCCTCTGCACCCCCTCCAGTGCCAGTATATCCTTTCTCGAGGAAGGAGAAATAAACTGTGCACAGTACTCCAGATGTGGCCTCACCAGCACCTTATACAGCTGCACCATAGTCTCCCTGTTTTTAAACTCCATCCCTCTAGCATTGAAGGACAAAATTCCATTTGCCGCCTTAATTACCTGCTGCACCTGCAAACCAACTCCTTGAGATTCCTGCACAAGGACACCCAGGTCCCTCTGCACAGCAGCATGCTGCAATTTTTACCATTATCATGATATGAAGTGTTATTGACGGGAGGATGTAACTGTTTTGTATCTAGAGGAAATGTGTTGTTTGTTTGCAATGGAATGCAAACATTGAGGGGTCCAAGATAATGAGTAGAACAATTGTTCTTGGTCTATTTTGCTCAAGTTAGAGAGGTGGGGTTACACAAGATCACTTGCATCCTTAGCCAATGGAGGAGGTGAACTTGGACTATTCCCAAATAAGGGAGGGGGAATAATGAGAAGTGGGGATAAAAGTTGGAAAATCGTAACCATGGTTGGCACACTGTTACCATGGCTTCTGAAGTATGGCTCTTCCGCACACAGTTCAACATCACCTGAAAGACACAGAAGAAAAAGACATCACCTGTGCTGGTAATAGTCAAGAACTCTGAGAATCATGAGAATTGAAAGGCTTCTATAATATCTCCACTGCTTTGTGTTCAGTATATGTAAAATCTTGCTTAATAAATTCTACTTGATTCATAGGTACTAGTTATTCGTACCTTGTAGATCAACTGAGGACCCTCGTGTTAGAAATTAAACATTCAGACCTTTAAGTTTTTAATTAGAAAGGTTTTATACCTCAAAACTCTCAAATTTTACACCCTTGATTCAACATGATTTGTGTGTTAATCCATCACATGTAATATCCACTGAAGCATCAACATGCCTACCCTGTTAAAATGGTGAAATTGCCACAACGTAGAACCAAAAGACTTCCATTTATGTGGCATCTTTCATAACCTCTGGATGTCCCAGATGTGTGGTCACTGTTGTACTGTAGCCGGTTTTGTGGGAACTGCACCTGCCTGAAACCTGACTGCATTAAACTCCCAACTGCCGTTAGTGCAAACACACTGCCTACACCTTAGACACGGTGGTTATGGCCAACACTCTGTCCACTTGGATTGGTCTGAGTGCAGAGCGTATTTCAATAATTGAAGTCATTTTAGCCAGAATGGACAAATCGATTCATAGCAACTTTGCATTACTGGAAATGAATTTGATGCAGTATGTTAACAGATCGTGATGTGCTGCGTGAAAATTATTCAGCTTTGCATTTGGCAGACAATGCAACGGAATATTTAATGTATTTCTCTTTTGTGCCATCCTGTTAGTTATGTTAATAGACAGAAGCAGTCAGTGAAATCCAACTCCAGCAAGTTGTTCTACATATGAAAGATTTTGCACAATAGGAAATTGAACATTTACCCATAGATGACCAGGAAAAGGCTTTTATGTTCCATTTGAGTGAGAATTCAAAAGACAAATGAAATTGCTAATTTATTTAATTATTTCCGTATTCTTTCCACCTACCTGTGTTGGTTTCTCTGCTTTTGGAGCATTCCTCAGTTTGTGGGAAGCACCTCCCAAACTCCAACACTTGTTATTCTGACTCCCATTGTCAGGAAGGGAAGATCAGAAGATCTCCTCGGATGTGGCAGCTCTCGAGAATCCAAATGGTTCATCTTGTTGAAGCAATGGGTCATGATTATAGGTTTAAGCAGTAACACTCGGCTGACTCCTCATTGCAGTGCTGCAACGCTGTCGGAGATTTCATCTTCCGGACGAGATGTTAAACTATCTGCCCTCCTAGTTGGATGTAAAATATCCCATGTACTATATGAAGAGCAGCACTTTGTGTCCTGGTCAACATTTATCCCTGAACTATCATCTAACAGCTCCAAATGATCACATTGTTGTTTGTGGGAGCTTGCTGTGCACAAATTGGCTGCCAAGTTACCTGCATTAAAGCAGTGACTGCATTTTAGAGGTACTTCATTGGCTGTCGAGCACTTTGGGATGTCCTGGGGTATTGGAAGGTGCTATGTAAATGCAGTTGCATTTTTTAGCAAGACGGGAAAAGTTATTGAACTGCCTGGAATATCTGGCACACTTGTTATTGTAATTGACTTGTAGAAATGGTTAACGTTATCTAGCCGATTATAGACAACTGCTTTTGGTGAATATGGATGGTAAGGGTGGCGGGTACTGTAAAGATACCTTGAAATTAGTATTCACTGGATTACCTTGCCCTTTAGTATTGAGTAATGTCTTGACTAGATGCTAACTTTTTTTTAGCATGTACACAGTGTTACTTGTCCTAAATGGGTCAATGATGGAGGTCCCAGTCAAACAGACTGCCCTGAGGCTTTGGCCGCATTGAAGAGTCTGGCCTCGTGTGTCTGTAATGGCTGTCAGTGTATGGCTCTTTATTGTTCTTGCAGACAATCTTTCATCCACTCAGCTTCCCACAGGCATCCTTCCTGTGCAGTCAGAGACCTCAGCCCCTGGAGCAATCCACATCCAGTCTGAGGAATGTAAAAAATGTGAAACACCCAACCCCTAAATTGCACAGTGAATAAATCTCATTGTAAACAAACGCAGGATCACCTCAGAATTCACCGACAGCGGGAAGAAGTTATAATATCCAATATTAAGATAAAATTTGACCTACTGACGTAACTGCAGCAGTGATGGGCAGACCAGGCTGTACAAATCATAACAGAGGATCAATCAATGATGCAATTCACAGAGAAAGGGCCCCAAGGAGGAGAGGGAGGAGTTGGATTTGAGCAGCTGTAGGAAGAAGGATTAGGGAAGCACTGGCAAAGAAGTGGATATTAAAGAAGCTTTTAAACTGAAGGGAGAAGCCTATTGGAGTCTTTAGGGTGGATAATGTGAGGGTTGGGAAGTCCACGGGCGAGACCGTGGACCGAGACCGTAGGGCGGCATGGTAGCACAGTGGGTAGCACTGCTGCTTCACAGCTCCAGGGTTCGATTCCCGGCTCGGGTCACTGTCTGTGTGGATTTTGCACATTCTCCTCGTGTCTGCGTGGGTTTCCTCCGGGTGCTCTGGTTTCCTCCCACAGTCCAAAGATGTGCGGGTTAGGTTGATTGGCCATGCTAAAATTGCCCCTTAGTGTCCTGAGATGAGTAGGTTAGAGGGATTAGATATGGGGATAGGGCCTGGGTGGGATTGTGGTTGGTGCAGACTCGATGGGCCGAATGGCCTCTTTCTGCACTGTAGAGTTCTATGAATCTATGAACCTTCTGGAAAACAGACTCTTGCTGGGATGTTCGGGTAATCATTTGGTCTCGGATTCAGCCAAGGTTTAAGAACCATTTGAGTTTTGCCTTGTGATTTCTCCCGTCTGTTTGTTGCATTGGCTTTTACAGTTATTTCACAACTTGAATTCTGAAATGCAGATATAGTTTCAATAAGACATAGGAAGGGCACGGTGGCACAGTGATTAGCACTGCTGCCTCACAGCACCAGGGACCCGGGTTCAATTCCGGCCTCAGGTCACTGTCTGTGTGGAGTCTGCACATTCTCCCCGCATCTGCATGGGTTTCCTCTGGGTGCTCCGGTTTCCTCCCACAGTCCAAAGATGTGCAGGTTAGGTTGATTGACTAAATTGACCCTAGTGTCAGGGGGATTAGCAGGGAAAATATGTGGGGTTACAGGAATAGGGCCTGGGTGGCATTGTGGCCGGTGCAGACTCGATGGGTCGAATGTCTGTCTTCTGCATTGTAGGGATTCTATGATGCTAGAAGCAGAGGTAGGCCATTCGGCCCATTGAGTCTGCTCCGCCATTCATTGAAATCATGACTGATCTGATATAATCCTCAACTCCACCACTCCACCTTCTCCCCATGACTCTTGATCTCTTTACTGAGTAAGAATCTGTCTTATCTCGGGTGTGAACGTACTTAAGGACCCAGCCTCTATAGATTCACTACCCTCAGAGAAGAATTTCCTCCTCATTAATTGGATGACCCCTATGTCTCAATAAGGTCACCTCTCATTCTACTAACTCGAATGAGTACAGGCCAAATCTACTCAACTTCTCCTCAGAAAACCCCTCGATACCCAGGATCAACCTATATCTTTCCTTTAGATTAGTGCATTGTATAGTTTTAACAAGGCTTCCCTATTTTTATATTCCATTTCCTTTGAAATAAAGGCCAACATTCCATTTGCCTTCCCTATTAGCTGCTGAACTTGCTGCTAGCTTTTTGTGATTTATGCATGAAGACCCCAAATCCCTCTGTGCTGCAGCTTTCTCCATTTAAATAGTTTTCAGCTCCTTTACTCTTTCTATCAAAGTGCCTGACTTCACACTTTCCTACATTATATTCCATCTGCCAAGTTTTTGCCCACTCGCCTAACCAGTCTATAATCCCCCTTTGTATCATCCTCACCACTTGCCTTCCCACCTGTTTTTGTGTCATCCACAAACTTGGCAATAGTACATTCACTTCCCACATCCAAGTCAATACATATTGTAAATAATTGTGGCCCTGACACTGATCCCGTGGCACTGCACTAGTTACAGGTTGCCATCCTGAAAATGCCCCAACTCTCTCCTCTTCAGTGCTGGTAAACATTCACACTCAGGGATTTGTAGTTTGTTTTCTCTGTCCTGAAGGTTTGACTCTCCCAAATGGGCTCAATCCTGGACCACCACCTCCACATCTGAAAGACAGCACCCCAGGCAGTGTGACACTCCCTCTGTGCTGCTCTGGGAGTGCCAACCTGGATTTTGTGTTCAGGTCTCTAGAATGAAGCTTGAACCATCATACTTCTGGCTCAGCAAAGCGAGTGTTACCCGCAGAGACATGGCCAGCACCCCTGTCGGTATTGTAGGGTTCACCCGTCAGCCAGTAAATGTGGGGAGATATTTCTCCCTTGCAATGGAGATGAACAGAGTGATCAGCTCTGGATGAGTGTGGTCACAGTAAGAATTTTAACAACATCAGGTTAAAGTCCAACAGGTTTATTTGGTAGCAAATGCCATTAGCTTTCGGAGCGCTCGCTGCTCCTTCGTCAGATGGAGTCAGACGAAGAAGCAGCACTCCGAAAGCTAATGGCATTTGCTACCAAATAAACCTGCTGGACTTTAACCTGGCGTTGTTAAAACTCTTACTGTGTTTACCCCAG
Source organism: Mustelus asterias (assembly GCF_964213995.1). Taxonomy (NCBI): domain Eukaryota; kingdom Metazoa; phylum Chordata; class Chondrichthyes; order Carcharhiniformes; family Triakidae; genus Mustelus; species Mustelus asterias. The sequence goes on from NC_135824.1 coordinate 2,469,051, forward strand.
TCCAACACTGGCATCTCCACATCATGACTACCATAGAGTGTGGTCAAACAGAGGAAGGTGTGTACACTTGGGAGAGAATCTCACTTAGGTGAGAATGCAGCGGCATGGTGGCACAGTTAGCATTGCTGCCTCCGGCCTTGGGTGACTGTGCAGAGTTTGCACATTGTCCCCATGTCGGCGTGGGTTTCCTTCAGATGCTCTGGTTCCCTCCCACAGTTCAAAGATGTGCAGGTTAGGTGCATTGGCCGTGCTAAATTGCTCCTTAGTGTCAGGGGGATTAGCAAGGTAAATACATGGGGTTACGGGAATAGGGCCTGTGTGGGATTGTGGTCGGTACAGATTTGATGGGGCTGAATGGCCTCCTTCTGTACTGTAGGGATTCTATGAACCAGTGATGGGAAGAACGTTAAAGGATTAAGTGTGGAGTGATTCCAGGAGAGTGTGTGGGCTTCCTGCAAATTGCCCTGTCTCCTTGTGAGTGAACAAACATTTCCTGTGAGAGTTGATCTGTCCAACGCCCTCGGGTTTGATCTGTACAAAGCCATTCTCGCCAGTTGGAAATAGCTGAGTGTTTAATGCAGGCGCTATTTCTGAAGTACGGGGAGTGTTGTGCAAAGATTCTGTTCTGGCTGCTGTCCATAAGCTGTGATTGCCATTCCACAATCTGAGGCACTGATGCAAATGCCATGGTTAGAACCAAGTAAATGCCAGGGTTACATCATTACTTTAAACTCATTACCTGTGACATGTTGGCACTGGCAAAGGGACTGTCCAGTTTGGACCCCCAGAACACGTAGGTGAGCCCAATATAAAGTGAAATAAAGCATTTAACTCTCTGCCAATAACATGGCTCAATTCCACTGCCTGACAATCACTTTTCTAGGTGTCAATTGTGGCTTAGTTGGTCGCACTCTCACCCTGAGACAGGAGGCTGTGGATTCTAACCCTAACCCAAATTCCAGTCCAGAGATTTGAACACAAAATCCAGTCTGAAACTGCAGTGCAGTACCGAGGGATTGCTGCACTGTTGGAGGTGCTGTGTTTTGGCGAGATGTTGGGCTGAAGCACCTTCAGGTTTCTCGGGTGGCATTTTGAAGAATGGCCAAAATGATCCCATAACCAGTATCCCGCAAACAAACCATCTTATCTGGTCATTATCTCATCGCTGCTATTGGAACTTGCTGTGCACAAATTCACTGCTGCATTTCTGACATAACAGTGACTCCATCTCAAATGTAGTCCCTTTGGGATGGGTTGACTAAAAGCTTGGTCAAAGAAGCAGAGTTTAGAAAGCATCTGAAGAGGATGGAGAGTAGAGGCCATGTTTTGGGTAAAGAGGGGAGACTTAATTAGTGACAAATAGGACCCCAGTGAGGGTTGGTGCAAGTGGTGCCTGTACCCCAGTGAGGGGGAGGGGGGGGGGTGGCACCCGTACCCCAGTGAGGGTCGATGTATTCTGGGGAGGAGGGTAGAAAAAGTAACAGTCACATGTATGGTAATGAGAGCTAGAGACATGCCCCTGAGTCAAGGGACTACAGGGAAATTAATGAGTCACTTCCTCTGAGACACCACTTCGACTAACTCACTGATCTGTTTATTTAGGGTTGCAGAAATGAATTCCAGAATTTCTGAGTCAGTCATTCCCATCCTCTGGTTGCTCAATGCAACTTACAAAATAATAAATGGATTTAGTTTCTAGAATGTTTTCCTAATAAAGATTTACAATGAAAATCTTGTACCTCAATTATAATTGATTCTAACAAAAATACTGCCACCTGCTGTTCCCTATTGGTGTTTATGGTTATGCCACTGATATGTCCATTATTGTATGAAAGGTGTTAAATTAGTTCAAGTTGAGTTAAACCTGTTAAGAACATAAGAACATAAGAAATAGGAGCAGGAGTAGGCCATCTAGCCCCTCGAGCCTACCCCGCCATTCGGTAAGATCATGGCTGATCTGAAGTGAATCAGTTCCACTTACCCGCCTGATCCCTATAACCCCTAATTCCCTTACCGATCAGGAATCCATCTATCCGTGACTTGAACATATTCAACGAGGTAGCCTCCACCACTTCAGTGGGCAGAGATTCATCACCCTCTGAGAGAAGAAGTTCCTCCTCAACTCTGTCCTAAACTGACCCCCCTTTATTTTGAGGCTGTGCCCTCTAGTTCTAGCTTCCTTTCTAAGTGGAAAGAATCTCTCCACTTCTACCCTATCCAGCCCCTTCATTATCTTATATGCTTCTATAAGATCCCCCCTCAGCCTTCTAAACTCCAACGAGTACAAACCTAATCTGCTCAATCTCTCCTCATAATCTACACCCCTCATCTCCGGTATCAACCTGGTGAACGTAGACCTAGAACAGTACAGCACAGAACAGGCCCTTCGGCCCACGATGTTGTGCCGAGCTTTATCTGAAACCAAGATCAAGCTATCCCACTCCCCATCATCCTGGTGTGCTCCATGTGCCTATCCAATAACCGCTTAAATGTTCCTAAAGTGTCTGACTCCACTATCACTGCAGGCAGTCCATTCCACACCCCAACCACTCTCTGCGTAAAGAACCTACCTCTGATATCCTTCCTATATCTCCCACCACAAACCCTATAGTTTTGCCCCCTTGTAATAGCTCCATCCACCCGAGGAAATAGTCTTTGAACGTTCACTCTATCTATCCCCTTCATCATTTTATACACCTCTATTAAGTCTCCCCTCAGCCTCCTCCGCTCCAGAGAGAACAGCCCTAGCTCCCTCAACCTTTCCTCATAAGACCTACCTCCAAACCAGGCAGCACCCTGGTAAATCTCCTCTGCACTCTTTCCAGCGCTTCCACATCCTTCTTATAGTGAGGTGACCAGAACTGCACACAATATTCCAAATGTGGTCTCACCAAGGTCCTGTACAGTTGCAGCATAACACCACGGCTCTTAAGCTCCAACCCCCTGTTAATAAAAGCTAACACACTATAGGCCTTCTTCACAGCTCTATCCACTTGAGTGGCAACCTTTAGAGATCTGTGGATATGGACCCCAAGATCTCTCTGTTCCTCCACAGTCTTCAGAACCCTACCTTTGACCCTGTAATCCACATTTAAATTAGTCCTACCAAAATGAATCACCTCACATTTATCAGGGTTAAACTCCATTTGCCATTTTCAGCCCAGCTTTGCATCCTATCTATGTCTCTTTGCAGCCTACAACAGCCCTCCACCTCATCCACTACTCCACCAATCTTGGTGTCATCAGCAAATTTACTGATCCACCCTTCAGCCCCCTCCTCTAAGTCATTAATAAAAATCACAAAGAGCAGAGGACCAAGCACTGATCCCTGTGGCACTCTGCTAGCAACCTGCCTCCAATCCGAAAATTTTCCATCCACCACCACCCTCTGTCTTCGATCAGACAGCCAGTTACCTATCCAATCGGCCAACTTTCCCTCTATCCCACACCTCCTCACTTTCATCATAAGCCGACCATGGGGGACCTTATCAAACGCCTTACTAAAATCCATGTATATGACACCAACTGCCCTACCTTCATCAACACACTTAGTTACCTCCTCAAAAAATTCAATCAAATTAGTGAGGCATGACTTGCCCTTCATGAATCCGTGCTGACTATCCCGGATTAATCCGCATCTTTCTAAATGGTCGTAAATCCCATCCCTAAGGACCTTTTCCATCAATTTACCAACCACCGAAGTAAGACTAACCAGTCTATAATTACCAGGGTCATTTCTATTCCCTTTCTTAAACAGAGGAACAACATTCGCCATTCTCCAGTTCTCTGGCACCATCCCCGTGGACAGTGAGGACCCAAAGATCAAAGCCAAAGACTCTGCAATCTCATCCTTTGCCTCCCAAAGAATCCTAGGATATATTTCATCAGGCCCAGGGGACTTATCGACCTTCAGTTTATTCAAAACTGCCAGGACATCCTCCCTCCGAACATCTATTTCCTCCAGCCTATTAGCCCGTAACACCTTCTCTTCCTCAAAAACATGGCCCCTCTCCTTGGTGAACACTGAAGAAAAGTATTCATTCATCACCTCGCCTATCTCTACTGACTCCATACACAAGTTCCCAGTACTGTCCTTGACCGGCCCTAACCTCACCCTGGTCATTCTTTTATTCCTCACATAAGAGTAAAAAGCCTTGGGGTTTTCCTTGATCCGACCCGCCAAGGACTTCTCATGTCCCCTCCTAGCTCTCCTAAGCCCCTTTTTCAGCTCATTCCTTGCTAACTTGTAACCCTCAATCGAGCCATCTGAACCTTGTTTCCTCGTCCCTACATAAGCTTCCCTCTTCCTTTTCACAAGACATTCCACCTCTTTCGTGAACCATGGTTCCCTCACTCGGGGAACCTTCTCTGCACTCCCTCCAAGGCCAATATATCCTTTCGCAAGTAAGGGGACCAAAACTGCACACAGTATTCCAGCTGCAGCCTCACCAATCCTTGTACAGATGCAGCAAGACTTCTCTGCTTTTATATTCTATTCCCCTCGTGATAAATGCCAACATCCCATTTGCCTTGTTAAAAGAGCAAAGCAAGAAATAGCAAGTGTGGAAATAGCTGGTGTTATGGTATTGTCACTGGACGAGTAACCCAGGGAGCCTAGCTAATACTCCAGGGCAACCTAGGCTGCTGAGTGGGCCACAAGATTGAAATCGGGCTTTTTTTTGCTAACTATGACCCCATGAATAAAGTTAAACAGACTTAATACACACCAAATATTTCACAATGAGTTATAGAAAATGCTTAGAACTGTTATCAACTTTAAATGGTAAAAACAAAAGAAATATTGACGCTTTGGGCACAGAGGGAGCGCACGGCTCTCAATGGTGTGAGCGATCAGCGCCCACCTCACTTCACTTACCCTCGCTTTACGTGCAAATCACTTCAGTCACACGGGTCGGAAAAAAAACGACACGGATGTAAATCATTCCACTGAATGTGGCCACTCTGCACGTGGGCAACAGTCAACAAAATGTCTTGCGGGCCGGGCCGCACTCGAGCCAGATGGGCCGCAGGCTGTCCACCACTGCTCTAAGGACATGAGTTCAAATCCCACCACGGCAGCTGGTGCAATTTGAATTAAATGAGTAAGTCTGGAATATAAAGCTAGTCTCGGTGATGGTGACAATAACTATTGTTGTAACATCCTAACGGGTTAACCAACACCCTTTAGGGAAGGAAATCTGCTGTCCTTACCCGGTCTGGCCTACGTGTGACTCCAGAGCCACAGCAATGTGGTTGACTCTCAACTGCCCTCTGAAGTGGCCGAGTGAGACACTCGGTTCAAGGCTAATTAGGGATGTTGGCCTTGTTAGTGCTGCCCACATCCCATGAAGGAATTTTAAAAAACATTGAGAATTTTCAAATCGGAGGGGAAAGGGCTATGGGGATAGTTGGGAAGGTGAAAATGAGGTCAAAGGTCAGCTGTGATCTATATGCAGGTTCGAGGAGCAGAAAGGCTGTTTCTGATATTCGGATCATAGCCGCCGGTCCTAACTGTTCTTGTTGTTGGGCCAGACAAAGGATTCAATGTCCTTCATCCTACTATTGGTCGCTGTGCCTTCAACTGCCTGAGCACTAAATTCCAGACTTGTCTCCCCCAACCTTTCCTTTTCGGAATCTGTCTCTTCCTTCTCCTTTAAGACTCACCTTTAATTCTACCTCTTTTTGACCTAACACTCTCTCTCTCCCAGATAGAAAGCAAATGACTGCGAATGCTGGGATCTGAACCAAAAACACACGATGCTGCTGAGATTTTCCAGATTTTTGTGTTTTTGTTTGTTACTCTTCCCAATTAAGTGAATTCTTGCATTTCTATAGCATCTCAGGCTTTCCAGAAATTGCTTTACAGCCAACGAAGTGTGTTTTGAACTGCGGTCGCTGTTGTAATGTGGGAAACTTGACAGCCAATTTGCGCACAGCAAGATCCCACACACACAGTACTGTGGTGATAGTCAGGTAATCTATTTTAGTGATGTTGGATGAGGGATAAATATTGGACCCAGGAAAAGCTAAAAAGATTTACTGTGTGAAAGCGGCGATATGAATGCAAGTTGTTGTTGTGCTATTCACTCAAGTCTGATCAGCTAACTAAGCACACACATGGGGGAGGGAACCTGTGACATTCTGTTCTGGTTGGTTCAATGCCACATCAGGCTGTCAGTTTACCCATGACACCATCAAGGGAGTAGTTGGGAAACCTTATCCACAGCAATGCACAATGTTTCCTTGCCCACAGCCGCCAGAATATTTATAAATTATTATCTCATGGCTGTAAAGAGGCAAAGATTAGTTTGTTTCCAACTCCGAGTGCCTGTTGTGCCTTGTTTGGCTCCGTTTCCTTTGACTGATCTCTCCCTGTCTCCAGTGGCCCTGGGCAGCCTGCTACATCAGTACAGATGGGTACTGGATCAGTCTTGTCTGGGGAAACACAGAAAATAGAAGCAGGAGGAGGCCATTCAGCCCGCTCCGCCATTTATTATGATCATGGTTGATCATCCAACTCTATAACCAGATCCCCTTCACCCCCCCAAGTGCTGTATCTAACTCCGCCTTGAAAACGTACAATGTTTTGGCCTCAACTGCTTTCTGTGGTAGTGAATTCCACAGGCTGACCACTCTCTGGGTGAAGAAATTTCGCCTCCTAGACGGACACATCTGGATCACAGACACACACGCACCCTCCCTGCCGCCAACACCATTCCTCAAATAACAACTAGCTTTCATTTCGCACCTGTGATGTGATGTGAAGTGAAATCGGTCATTTGTAAAGATTCACAACCAGTCGGAGCTGTCGGAGTGTCGGTGTGAAAAGAGAAGTCTGTTTCTCTCACTCTGGTTAAACCTGCACACTCTCCATAAATATTCAGCTCTGAAAGCAGATGCCTCGATAGTGTCAAAACATACAGGACCTGATAGTCAAAAAAGACGGCTTAAATCAAAATGATAACCAGCAAAATGAAAAGCTTTACTTTAGATCAACATTAATATTCAGAAAAATGCTGTTTTTAACTTTTAAAATGTAATAGAGCAGTTGTGAAATTTGAAATAATTTTAAAGGGATGATTTCATCATTCTCCGACCCGAGAAACAAACCAGTTTCCTCATTCTAAGAACAGCTCTGAATTTTTTGATTTGATTCATTATTGTCACACGTATTAACATACAGTGAAAAGTATTGTTTCTTGTGCGCTCTACAGACAGAGCATACCGTTCATAGAGAAGGGAAGGAGAGAGCACAGAATGTAGCGTTACAGTCATAGCTAGGGTGTAGAGAAAGATCAGCTTAATTCAAGGTCGGTCCATTCAAAAGTCTGACAGCAGCAGGGAAGAAGCTGTTCTTGAGTCGGTTGGTACGTGACCTCAGACTTTTGTATCTTTTTCCCGACGGAAGAAGGTGGAAGAGAGAATGTCCGGGGTGCGTGGGGTCCTTAATTATGCCGGCTGCTTTGCCGAGGCAGCGGGAAGTGTAGACAGAGTCAATGGATGGGAGGCTGGTTTGCGTGATGGATTGGGCTACGTTCACGACCTTTTGTAGTTCCTTGCGGTCTTGGGCAGAGCAGGAGCCCCAGACCGAGCTGTGATACAACCAGAAAGAATGCTTTCTATGGTCCGTCTGTAAAAGTTAAATTAAACTTGTGGAGGAGAAAGTGACTGGATTATCTGAAGTGGCAGCAGGAGTGGGGGTTGCCAACCCTGGCCGATGACCCTGGAGTCTCCAGGGTGCTACTGCTAGCAAACAACTCGGCGAGTAAATCACAGGGTGTGATTTAAAAATAGGTGCCGTATATTTCTTCAATTTCATTGCATGATTTGTTTTTATTGATTAAAGTATTGAATTTGGGGAGTGATGGAAAGAGGCTGGCGGACTGGCCCAGAGACCAGAAACATCCAGTTGAGTGATGGAGAGTCTTTGCACTTTTTCCAATTGATTGGGAGGGCAGGGCAAATGTGTGGATTGACCAAAAGGGAGGAGGTGGCTGTGGCGGCAGAGAATCCCATGGTGAAACTTCGAGAAATATGTCCAATTGGAGTCGGCAGCCCCGACCCAGGAGTCTAATTGAATCCTGGATAACAGCCTCCAGTGGGGTAACTTCAGCCACTCATCATCATAGAAACTCTACAGTGCAGAAGGAGGCCATTCAGCCCATCGAGTCTGCACCGACCACAATCCCACCCAGACCCTACCTCCACATATTTACCCACTAATCCCTCTAACCTACATCTCTCAGGACTTTCCGGGGCAATTTTTAACCTGGCCAATCAACCTAACCCGCACATCTTTGGACTGTGGGAGGAAACCGGAACACCCGGAGGAAACCCACGCAGACACGAGGAGAATGTGCAAACTCCACACAGACAGTGACCCAAGCCAGGAATCGAACCCAGGTCCCTGGAGCTGTGAAGCAGCAGTGCTAACCACTGTGCTACGATCTCTCCATGTTTAAAATAATCAGTCCCGGTAACTTCACAACGGATCAGTCTGCACATTTAAAAGACATAATAAGTAGTCTCACAAAACCAGGTTAAAGTCCAGCAGGTTTATTTGGTAGCACGAGCTTTCAGAATCTCCCGTTACATTTTGACTCTTAACCCCAGACTTTATGTGAACAAAGGGTTAAAAACCCCTCCTTTCCCCACCCCTCACCCCAGATATACTAGACCTGTGTTCTTCTGGACAGGATACAGGGGAAGACCCAACATGGCATACTCAAGCACTCCTATCATCCCTCCATGCCAGTCTTTCTGCCAATCATCATCTTCCTCGTTCATGCTTGGTGCAAGGCTGCATTCTGCGCTTTGACCCAACGTCTGGCTTTAACAATTAAACCCCACTGAGGGGCTGTCCCAGTGCCGGGACCTGGATTTGAACCCCCGATTCCCATGATCCAGTGTGTGAGAAGATGAGGCATGACGTTCAAGGGAGAGGCAACAAGTAAAGTTCAGGTTTGCAGTCTCCCTGACATGAACTGGCCAGCACTGGCTTCAGTTTGATTTATACCTCGCTGCTTTGGATGATTTATCAGTTTGGTCCCTTGACGTAACCATTATTGATCAGAATCTGCCTGCTGATTGGACAGGGGCAGAGGTGGAGAAATTAGCTGGAGAAGGTAAATGCAGAGTTGGAGTTTGGGAGTTTGCCGCCTTTTTGCGTCCATGTTTCCCAGTATCTGATTTTCATCGATATTGACGAATAGAAGCTCTGTTGTTTGTCTCTGGGTGTACATGCGGGTGTGCTTTCTTGAGAATCCAATTCCAAATAACAGCTGAGATACACGGCGGGGGGGGAGGGTTAGTTGGAACTGACGGGGCGGGGGAGGGTTAGTTGGCACTGACAGGGCGGGGGGGGGGGTTAGTTGGCACTGGCCTGGGGGGAGGGTTAGTTGGCACTGACGGGGCGGAATGGAAGTGTTAGTTGGCACTGACGGGGCAGAATGGAAGTGTTAGTTGGCACTGACGGGGCAGAATGGAAGTGTGGCTATTTTCAATGAAGAATGCATCATCCCATAACTCACTGAACTGGACTGAGATTTATGTCCTGACATAAACCAATTAAGGAGCTATTGATCCGTTGTCTATTGACCTACTTACCCACCCTTGCTATCTATATATCTCTCCATTTCCCTATTGATTTTTATATCTTTCTGTGCATGTCTCCCTCATATTCGCTCTGTGTCTTATCTGTTTTGCTCAGTCCTCCCCTCTGACAAATGGTTTATACAGACAGATGTTTATTAAAAAAGGATTTTGTTTGTGTTCAGATAGGATTATATAATTGTTTCTTTCCAGTTGAGCATGAAGTCATGCCTGGAGGCAGTCGGGTGTGATGGGCAACTTTACCATTGATCAATCCTCTGTCGGTGCCTGGCACTCCGTCAGAGCTTCATTATGGGATGTGGGCATCGCTGGCAAGGGCAGCATTTATATCCCATCCCTAGTTACCCTTGAACTGAGTGGCTTGCTGGGCAGTTAAGAGCCAACCACATTACTGTGGGTCTGGACACACGTGGACCAGACTGGGGGTAAGGACGGCAGATTTCTTTCCCTAAAGAGAACAAGATGACTTTTTAGGACAATTGAGAGTTTCATGGTCACACTAAACTAGCTTTCAATTTCAGATTCATTAATTGAATTTCAATTCCACCAGTTGGACTTGAACCTGTGTCCCCAGGGCATTAGCCTGGCTTTCTGGGTTACTCGTCCTATGACATTACTCCACTGCCTCCCCTTAAACATTAACCCAAGGGATTGAGGATATGCCCCCAAGAGCAGGGTATTGCTAATAGTCACACTTCCATTCCGTATTGTGCTCTCTCTTAAAATACTGTTTTCCGTTTCTTGCAACATTCTAGAAGAAACCTAGAAGCTTTGCAGAAAAAGCTCGAGGAACTCGAGTTGGATGAACAGCAGCGCAAACGGCTGGAGGCGTTTCTGACTCAGAAACAGAAGGTTGGAGAGTTGAAAGATGACGATTTTGAGAAGATATCTGAACTTGGCGCGGGGAATGGAGGCGTGGTTTTCAAAGTTTCTCACAAACCGTCCGGTCTCATTATGGCTCGCAAGGTAAAACAAGTTTTCTTTCTTTTTCTAACCCCTTTCTCTCCTGGAACCTTATCTGGGGTTTTGTTCTCCCATTGTTCAGACACCAGGTCTCACAGTTAGCAAACACGTACACAGATATTCACACATGTGTTCGCTCTTCCTTTTGTGCTTAGCCACACATACACTCAGCGAGCTAACTCCATTTGAATCATCTTTAAAAGCTGGGTAGGCTGTAACAAAAAAAATGCACCTCATTTACAAATCATAATGCGCTGTGTTCGCATCATGTTGACGTGAACACAGCATCTGTCAGTACAGAAGGAGGCCATTTGGTCGGTCTTTCCTGAGTCAGCCTTCTGAAAGATTTGTCCAGTTGATTCTGGAGAGGGTGAAGAGGAGATTCACCAGGATGCTGCCTGGGATGGAACATTTAAGTTATGAAGAGAGGTTGGATAGGCTTGGGTTGTTTTCTCTGGAGCAGAGAAGACTGGGGGGGGCGACCTGATTGAGGTGCTCAAGATTATGAGGGGGATGGACAAAGTGGATAGGGAGCAGCTGTTCCCCTGAGTTGAAGGGTCAGTTACGAGGGGACACGAGTTAAAAATGAGGGGTGGAATTTGAGGAAAAACCTTTTTATCCAGAGGGTGGTGGAGGCGGGATGCCTCACATCCTTTAAAAAGTACCTGGATGAGTACTTTGGCACATCATAACATTCAAGGCTATGGACCAAGTGCTGGCAAGTGGGATTAGGGGGCAGGCCAGGGCCTTTCACGCATTGGTGCAGACTCGATGGGCCGAAGGGCCTCTTCTGCACTGTCGGATTCTGTGATTCTATTCCAACGCCCCAACTTTTCCCCATAATCCTTGAATTAATCCACTAGTAATCCTTTTACTTGTCTAGTTGCACTTTGGAAGTTCCGATGGAATCTGATTCCACCAAACTTCCAGATATTGAATTCCAGATATAAACAGCACCCTGTGTGGAAAATGTATTTAGTTCTTTAGCCAATTATTTTTAAATCTCTGACCTCTGGTTACCAACCCATTCTCCAGAGGAAGCTATTTCTCCTCATCCCTGCCATCCAAACCTCTGATAATTTTGTATTTTTCTATTAAATCTTTGTAACGCTTCCCTGTTCTACGGGAAACAATCCCAACTGCTCCATTCTCTCCACTAAAGTGAAGACCTTCATCCCTGGCCTTAGCCTGCTGTGCCCTCGGTATCCTCTCCAGCACCTTTACATCCTTCCTAACCTGCTGCCCAGAGTTGAACACTACTCCAGCTGATGCCTAACCATTGTTCATAAAGATATAGGGGGCGATTCTCCCATCCCGCTGCGCTAATCTCGCGTGGTCGATGCATGGGATTTGTGCATGCGTTCCAGCCCGGATAGCATCTCTCAGCGCAGATTTCCAGCGGCGTCAGCTCCGTGCTGGAAATCGGCAGGAAGGCGCCAAGACCGTTTAAATAGATAGTTCCATATATTTTAAATATCATCATTAGTGGGCTCGGGGCCGCAGTCTCCACTGGCATTTCCCTCCCCCGCCAGAGTGGTTCACTCCAGCTGGGATTACACCAACTCCCCACTAACAGGGAACTAGTGGCCTGACCTTGCTGGAGTGAAGGGGAGGGCAACTGGGACCCCCTGGGGGTGGGGTGGTGGTGCCCAGGGGCATTGACACTTTGGCAGTGCCAACCTGTGCTCCCTCGCAGTGCCCAAGGGACAAAGTTCCAATGCCCAGGGGGCACCTTGGCACTGTCCATCGGGCATGGGGCAGTGCCGGGGGGGGGGGGGGGGGGGGGCAGGGGGGGCAGGGCCTGGTGGGACAATCAGTGTGAACTCTGGACTCCCACTGAAAAAAACACGCGTGAATTACTCCAGTTTTCATGCGAATTCGAGGCACAAATTTTTTGGGAGAATTCCAGCCACTGGGAAAGAGAAGGCCGAGAAGTGGCCTGACAGAAGTCCATAAAAGATGAAGTGGTGGGGGGTTAAAAGGGAAAGGCACCAGGGAGTTTCCACTTGTGGGTGAGTCTAAAGCTAGGATAAGACGGTCACTAATGAATCCAATGGAGGATTTAGAAGAAAGCTCTTTATTCTGGAGACTGATGACAATGTGGAATTTGCGGAATGATTGCGGTGAATATTATGGATGCAGTTGAGGGAAAGCCGAATAAGTGCCTGAGATAGACGAGAGTAGAAGACCCTAATAGGGTGAATTGAAGAGTATTGTGAGGAGGTATAAATATCAGAACAGGCCAGTTGGGCCGAATGGCCAGTTTCTGTGCTGTGGATTCTGTGTAATTATGAAAGACTAGAAAAGTGGGCTGAATTTATTTGTATTTTCTGTTTGTAGCTAATTCACCTGGAGATAAAGCCAGCCATCCGGAATCAAATCATTCGAGAGCTGCAGGTTCTACATGAGTGTAACTCTCCGTATATTGTGGGATTCTACGGAGCTTTCTACAGTGATGGAGAGATTAGCATCTGCATGGAACACATGGTACGGAAGCTAAAAGTGTTTGCTGCCTTGGAAAATCGTGAGGCAGGAATGAGAAACGGCTGCTTTTTGGGTCCAGTTGCAGGAGCGGCCAAGATAATTTCCATCTTCCTTTAGCGAGACGACCTTGTCTCCACTCCTTGAATCATCTCGTCTTTCATCTGTCCTCAGTCCCAGAGTTTGCTGCACCTTCTCTGCTGTCCTCAGCCTGTCCCGCAGAGGCCAGTCCACATCCATCCTTGCCATCTCGGGTGTTCCTTGTGCATGTTTTCTTGGTGTTTTGCCTTGAGTTACAAACACTGCGCTCCTCCTGTTTGCATCACGTGTCCAAAGCTTCCTTAATATCAGTGCCTCAAACAACAAATTCCTCTTAACATCATCTTTCTTGGGCATCCACTCCATAGAACATAGAACATTACAGCGCAGAACAGGCCCTTCGGCCCACGATGTTGCACCGACCAGTTAAAAAAAAACTGTGACCCTCCAACCTAAACCAATTTCTTTTCGTCCATGAACCTATCTACGGATCTCTTAAACGCCCCCAAACTAGGCGCATTTACTACTGATGCTGGCAGGGCATTCCAATCCCTCACCACCCTCTGGGTAAAGAACCTACCCCTGACATCGGTTCTATAACTACCCCCCCTCAATTTAAAGCCATGCCCCCTCGTGCTGGATTTCTCCATCAGAGGAAAAAGGCTATCACTATCCACCCTATCTAAACCTCTAATCATCTTATATGTTTCAATAAGATCCCCTCTTAGCCGCCGCCTTTCCAGCGAAAACAATCCCAAATCCCTCAGCCTCTCCTCATAGGATCTCCCCTCCATACCAGGCAACATCCTGGTAAACCTCCTCTGCACCCTCTCCAAAGCCTCCACATCCTTCCTGTAATGTGGGGACCAGAACTGCACACAGTACTCCAAGTGCGGCCGCACCAGAGTTGTGTACAGTTGCAACATAACGCTACGACTCCTAAATTCAATCCCCCTACCAATAAACGCCAAGACACCATATGCCTTCTTAACAACCTTATCTACTTGATTCCCAACTTTCAGGGATCTATGCACACATACACCTAGATCCCTCTGCTCCTCCACACTATTCAAAGTCCTCCCGTTAGCCCTATACTCAACACATCTGTTATTCCTACCAAAGTGAATTACCTCACACTTCAGGCGTTACAATCCTTAAATCTTCTCTCCTGGTTCTGCTCAGTGACCTTCTGCATGTTTACCCCGACAGTTTTCATAGAATCATAGAATCCCTTCAGTGCAGGAGGCAAACATTCGGCCCATCGAGTCTGCACCGACCACAATCCCACCCAGTCCCCATTCCCGTAACCCCACTTATTTACCCTGCTAATCCCCTGACAAGGGGCAATTTAGCATGGCCAATCAATCTAACCCGCACATCTTTGGACTGTGGGAGGAAATCTGAGCACCTGGAAGAAACCCATACAGACACGGGGAGAATGTGCAAACTCCACACAGACAGTGACCCAAGACCGGAACTGAACCCAGGTCCCTGGCGCTGTGAGGCAGCAGCGCTAACCACAACTTGACAGATACGGCAGGTCCTTCATGTTTTCCTAAGATCTGATAGAGCAGCTGGTGCTGGCTCCTTCACAAAGCTTTGAAGCTAGTTTCTAACCCTTCTCTTTCCCCAAAACCTGTCAATATTTTCCCCTTACCAGTATTTCTCCTGTTTGCCTATGAAGGATGGAATTGAATTTGTTGCCCCAGTATTTTTCAGAGCACATCCCAGTTCACAGGAACTCACTGCATGCAAACATTTCTTCTTTTGTCTTTGGTGCTTTTGTCGATTATCTGAAGCCTGTGTCCTGTGATTACTGACCCACCTTGCCTGTTGAAGCTATTTCAAAGCCCCTCTTTTTAATGATGAATCATCCCTTAAATCTCCCCTGAACAATCTCAGCTTCTCCACACTCTCCACATAACTTTTTAAAAATTCATTTGTGGGACATGGGCATCGCTGGTTGGCCAGCATTTATTGCCCATCTCCAGTTGTCCATGTTCAGAGGGCAGTTGAGAGTCAACCACATTGCTGTGGGTCTGGAGTCACGTGTAGGCCAGACCAGGTAAGGACAGCAGATTTCCTCCTCTAAAGAACATTAGTGAACCAGATGGGTTTTTCTGACAATCGGTAATGGTTTCACGGTCATCAGTAGATTCTTAATTCCAGATAATTTTTACTGAATTCAAATTCTACCATCTGACGTGACGGGATTCGAACCCGGGACCCCAAAACATTTGCTGATTAATAGTCAAGTGATAATACCACTAGGCCGTTTCCACCCCCGATAGTTCTTTGTTTCCTGGTGCTTCATTTGGTTTTTGTTTTGACAAATAACCATTTCTCCAAACTGTATTTTAAGTAAAAACCATAAACTGTGTAATCATTGCTGGTTTACAGAATTAAAGTTGCTGCATTTCATTTTTACTGGTGAATGAATGTAATGTGTTTAGTTGTTCTGGTTTGTTGTTCTGCCGATCCTTTGTTGTAACTGATTCTTTGCTTGACTGTTGCGACCTTCATCTCCTGTGTATTTCAAGGAGATATCGCCAAGTGTGGGCGTTTCCCGTGGGGTTTTTTTTCAGATTCCTTCTGGGAATCCTTCACTTGGGGGTTCTCTGCAACATTCACAAAGGGCAGCTGTTAAACACGTGGATTGTGAGTGGAAAGGAGACTGGCATTTTTAAAAACCTAATGGGAAAAAAATTAGATCTTTACAGCATATCCTGAAACTAGATTTGATAAAGACTAATCACAAACGAACGCCAGGCAATAGGAAGATTCTCAATCACGTTGCTTCATTGATCGTGCTTCATTCTGATGGATAATCTATAATATGTTCACAGGATTGCCCTGTGACACTGAGATGACCAGGATATAGTGCTGTTTAGTTCACTCTCTGAATAATTCTAACTTTTAACTCTGTATTAGGATGGTGGATCATTGGATCAGGTACTCAAGAAAGCTGGAAGAATTACAGAACAAGTCCTGGGAAAAGTCAGCATAGCTGTAAGTACAACTTAACAGGGGGGGAGGGTGAGTGAAGGGAGCAGGGGTCAGAGAATCCCTCGCACAGAGTCTAACTGTGTTGCTGAGCAGTTGTTGTGATCAATCATTCACAAGTTCCTGCCAATTAGGAAAGTAACTGATTGACAGGTGCCTTGTTTTAATTCATTGTACGTGGAATGTTGCTGAAAAAGACACCCCGAATTGCCCTTGAGACAATTGCTGTGAGTCTGGAGTCACATGTAGGCCAGACCAGGTAAGGATAGCAGATTTCCTTCCCTAAAACACTTATGGCCACCATTATTGGTGAGACCAGCTTTCAATTCCAGATTTTATTAATTGAATTTAAATTCCAGCAGCTGCCTTGGTGGGATTTGAACCCATGTCCCCAAAGTCCCTGGATTACTAGTGACATTACCACAACGCCATCAGTAAATTTCTACCTTCAGATTAAAAAAAAAACAGTTTGAAATTACTCCGTGTCTTTTTAATATGTATGCTTTTGACGCTTTTAAATGTGATGTCTGTATGATAGGGCAGCACGTTAGCACAGTGGTTAGCACTGCTGCCTCATAGCGCTAGGGACCCGGGTTCAATTCCGGCCTCAGGTGACTGGCTGTGTGGAGTTTGCTTTCCCCCGTGTCTGTGTGGGTTTCTTCCGGGCGCTCCAGTTTCCTCCTGCAGTCCAAATATGTGTAGGTTGTGAATTGGCCACGCTAAATTGCCCCCTAATGTCCAAGATGTGTAGATTAGGGGGATTAGTGGGGTAAATACGTGGGGTTACAGGGATAGAGCCTGGATAAGGTGCTCTGATGGCGAGTCGGTACAGACTCGATGGGCCGAATGGTCTCCTTCTGCACTGTGGGGATCGTATGATTCCAACATATTGACACTTTAAATTGTATCATTAACCACCCGACTGAGTCACAACAGACATTTAAGTTCAGGACTTAAGTTCATAATGTAACTTGCACAGTGCAGAACTGAGTGTTGCACTGTCAGAGGTGCCATCTTTCAGATGAACTGTTAAAACGAGGTTTCTTCACTCTCGGGTGGTGGAGCCACTGTGGGTGCACTTGTCCCACACGGACTGCGGCGGTTCAAGAAGGCAGCTCAACACCACCACCTCCAGGGCAATTAGAGACGGACAATAAATGCTGGCGTCACCAATGGCTTTGTGTCTCGTGAATAAATACTAAAATCTCACGGCGTTATTTTAAAGCGCAGCGGAATTCTCTCTGCTATCCTGGGGTCAACATCTATCCCTCGATCTGCATCACAAGGACAGATTATCTGGTCGTTGTCACATTGCTGTTTGTGGGAGCTTGCTGTGCACAAATTGACTCCAATGCTGAAACATTAAAACGGTGACGACACTTCAAATGTAGTTGATTGGCTGTCAAGTGTTTTGGGGTGTTATGAGGTTTTTGAATGTTGTTAATTAAACATTTGTTTTTCTATAATGTCATGGAATGAGAAATATTAATCTGTGAATTGGGGGATTTACTGCTTTATTACAATGAGGGTGTTGCCCCCACAGTCTGGCACGTGTTAACAGCAGGAGGTACGTGCTACAGCGATCCCTCTGCTACTGTAATGGTCAGTTCATTGAGAATGGGGAGTCAGCACCAGCTGTGGATCTAGGGTGAAATGGGATTAATTGTTGTGGGTAATTGGACGAGGGTCTGCAAGCATAATGTGGTTTCAGCTTAAAGTTGTGCGTTCTGTTATTTTTGTATTTCTATTATAAATTATTTTCTCCATTTGAAACTGGAAATATCCTTTGTAAAGCTGCCACCCTGTAATTACACTTTGCTGCCAATGTTGGTGCTTCATTGTGAATTGGGACATTGTTTAAAATGAGAAACCCGATAGCTGGTGGACGGGGATTGTTAATGCATTTTCGATATAAACAGATCGACTTACTCCTAGTATGTCCTCTAAAGAAAATCATCATTTACAAAAAAATGTAATCTTTGCAGGTTAACAAGGGGCTGGCGTACCTCCGAGAAAAACACAAGATCATGCATCGAGGTATAGTAATGACTTGCTGTTTTCATGTGGGCATCTCCCACTCCACTGGACGTACAGCGTTTATAAGTTGAATGGTCACGTGGAAACCAGACCAGAATCCGTTCCACACCCAATACTGTGCCGTGTGTTTACCTGACTGTCACCAGCATCAGTCTGTGTGAGTGACTCAGTCCCAGGCAGTCGATAGCCCCGATGATTCATGTTGTCTCACTGAGCTGGTTCAGGGCACTTGTGTTATGCACAAAATAATGTTCACACCATGTTGCCATACCAACAATCCATTTTCTGAGCATAAATACACGACAACATGCAGTGAGTGGTTAAGCTCTAGAATGCACTGCCTGAGGGTGAGTGCAGGCCAGTTCGATGGAGGCATTCAAAAGGAAATTAGTCAGTTGCCTGGAAGGGAAGAATGTGCAGGGTTCTGGTGAGAAGGCTGGGGGAATGGCAGCCCATCAGAGAGATGGCATAGACATGATGGGCTGAACTGCCTCCTCCTGGCACTGTTGCGATTCAGCATTTATACAGAACTGTCATGTAGTGAATAATCCCAAGATGCTTCACAAGATGCTAACCAAAATCTGAGCCATACAAGGATATGTTCGGAAAGGTGATCAAATACTTGGTGAAAGAGGCTGGTTTTCAGAAGCGTCTTAAAGGAGAACGAGAGAGAAGGAGAAATTCAGGGAGGGAATTCTGGAGCATGGGGCTCAGGCAGCTGGAAGCGTGACCACCAATGGGTAGAATTCAAGAAATACTTTCAGATACTGCTTCAAACATTTGGTCAAAAAATAGGTTTATCACCTGCTGTAATATTGCCTTCTGTGGCTTTGTGTCATTTGTTTTGTTTGATTGCGTTTCTGTGATCTGACTTGAGACATTTTAGTTAAAGGCATTGCCTGAAGTACATTCAGTCGGTACCGTCATGTGGTCGTTGCCACACAAAGCAATGCCTTTTACTTTTCAGTTTTTGGTGCTCAGCACTCCACACAAGATGATTTGCTCCTGCTTAGGATCAGGTTTTGGGTAAAATAAATCCATTTTAATCTTACTATTGGCTTCATCCTGGTATTTCTCTGTATCTCTCTCTCTCTCTCTCTCTCTCTCAGCGAGCAGCTCGATAGGTTAATTAATGCCTAAACGATGCAGTTTGATTCTCTGCTTCACTCCACTGGGACTTTGCTGTAACTCTTTTACCTGCAATAAATAATAATGGAACTTCGGCAGATTAGCTGAATCTGGGGAGAGTGCACTGGATTAAAATGTGCAGTCTGTGTAATTAATAAAGCAAGAGACGCAGTGATTCATTTATACTGAATAACAAGATATCCCTCTAAACCCGTCCCTTCAGTTCCTTTGAGTCACATGGATTCAAAAACACAAAGCTGCAGATAGAACTTTAAAAATAAAATAGTCTACAATTATTTTGCACCTTTCCTCCCTCTTCCAAATATCCTGAAACCCTTGATCCCTCTGACAACGCTCGCTGAGGTTATTATCGACGTGCAAGGTGGTGAAAGGTTGTTCACCTCGGTGCGGCGATCAGCCTTCACACAATGTTCATGCATGCATACATCCAGCTAAGAGTCAGCTGACTGATCTTTGCTCCAAAATTAAGACGTCAAGTATTCATTCATTCGAATTCTATCATAGAATGATACAATAGAGGAGGAGGTTGTTTGACCCATTCCACCCACACTGGCCTTTGTGAAAGAACTGACAATTTGTCCCACTCCTTCCTCATACGCCTACAAGTTTTTCCTTTACGAGTATGTCGTCAGATTTACCCATAATACTCCCTTAGATTGCTTCTCCTTCATCAACCTATCCAGATGATTATTAATGTTGACAGTTCCTGCCTCTGGTTGTGAAATCTGTATATTCCTGTGACATCATTTGCTGCTCAATTTTCTCACCTGTTGAAATTTATGAAGGTTATTTTTTATGTTCGAATTCAACTGCGCTGCTTTTCCCAAAGAACCTGTCAAAGCAGCAGCCAGAAATCTATCATTTTTTTTTGTATTTCCAAAGTGTGTTTCTTTTCCAGATGTTAAACCTTCGAACATCTTGGTGAATTCTCGCGGTGAAATCAAACTCTGTGACTTTGGGGTTAGTGGACAGCTGATTGACTCCATGGCTAACTCATTCGTCGGGACAAGGTCTTATATGTCAGTAAGTTCTGTTCAGTTATTATTGTCGGTGGGTGGGCGGGCGGGTGGGCGGGCGGGCGGGGGGGGGGGTTGATCTTGGTGACACTGCGGAAGCTTGCTCCAGGAAAATTGAATCTTGGAATCTGAAGCAAGATAAGGAAAATGGCGGCTCCGTGGTTAGCATTGCTGCTTCACTGTGCCAGGGACCCAGGGTTGGGGGACTGTCTGCGTGGATTCTGCACGTGCTCCCCATGTCTGCGTGGGTTTCCTCTGGGTGCTCCGGTTTCCCCTCTCAGTCCATTAGATGTGCGGGTTAGGTTGAATAGCCATGGTAAATGCACAGGGTTAAAGGGACAGGGCAGACGGGAGGGCCAGGGTGTGATGCTCTTTCGGAGAGTTGGTGCCGATTTGATGAGCCGAATGGCCGCCTCCTGCATAGCAAGGATTCTATGGAAAATGCTGGAAGCACTCGGCAGGAATTCCGATAATGAATGAATGTTTTGCAAGATTGTGCGGAATGAACAGGAGGAGGGTGACTAATTGGAGAGTTCTTTCAAAGAGCTAGCATTGGTGTGATGGGCTGAATAGTGTAGCCAAGAAAACATCTCACAGAAGAACTAACCTCATGGCCTCTATATTTTGACTTTCTTTCAGCCTGAAAGACTCCAGGGGACGCATTACTCTGTGCAGTCGGATATCTGGAGTATGGGCCTCTCTCTGGTAGAGATGGCAATCGGCAGGTATCCAATTCCTCCACCTGATGCTAAGGAACTCGAACAAATCTTTGGCTGCCACACGGGAGAAGACTCACCCTCCTCGGAGCCAAATCCTCAACCTCCTGGACGCCCAGGGAGCTGTGAGTTTAGACTGTATACTCGTTTCCCATCATTCACAGAGTGAAATCTCTGAGATAGTGAGGCTGTATCAATAGGATAATGTGGGCATGTATTGCTAGGGCAGTTCACTCAGTACCATCTACAAGATGCACTGCAAGAACTCAACAAGGCTCCATAAACCACACCTTCCAAACCCATGACCACTACCATCTAGAAGGATGATTGATAGGTGCATGGGAACACCACCTGGAAGTTCTCCTCCAGGTCACTCACTCATCCTGACTTGGAAATATATCCTTCATTGTCACTGGGTCAAAATCCTAGAACTCCCTCCCTAACAGCTCTGTGAGTGTACCTACACCTCAGGGACTGCAGCGGTTCAAGACGGCAGCTCACCGCCACCTTCTCAAGGACAATTAGGGATGGGCAATATATGCTGGCCTAACCAGCAACACCCATAGAACCATAGACTCCCCACAGTGCAGAAGGAGGCCACCTGACCTATCAAGTCTGCACCAGCTCTCTGAAAGAGCATCTTACCCAGACCGTTCCCCCCCCTCCCCGCCCTATTCCCGTAACCCTGCAAATTTAGCATGGGGTCAAACCCAACTAATCTGCACATCTTTGGAGCACCGTGGAAACCGGAGCGCCCAGAGGAAACCCACGCAGACACGGGGAGAACGTGCAGACTCCGCACAGACAGTCACCCGAGGCCGGGATCGAACCCGGACCCCTGGTGCTGTGAGGCAGCAGTGCTGGCCACTGTGCCACCATGCCGTCCACATCGAATGAATAGAAAATAGGTTGTTGAATGGAGGGATTGGGCAATCCAAGCTTCCACTCCCCCTCACAGTGTTTTAAAAGGATTTGTTTATTTTGTTGCAGCTTTTGGTGTGGATTGCCGACCCCCCATGGCTATATTTGAACTGTTGGATTACATTGTGAATGAGGTCAGTTCCACACTCGATACCTTTCCTCTGTTTCGATCTTACCCACCGCGTTGTGTAACAGGCTCAATAATTTAGCTTTATTTTTCACAGTGATTCTCACTCGGGATCTTTGCAGAAGGCTTGTGATGTTACAGCACAGAAAGAGGCCATTTGGCCCATTGGGCTGGGCCCGTGTTAGTGATGCTCACAAAATAAGATCGAATAACAGGATTGGCTACCACAGTGGATTGATTGCTAAAGTATAAAATAGGCCACTGCCTCTTTAAAATGGGTTTAAAGGGGATGCTATCGCGCAGCTGGTGAACCCGAACTCTGACGCTGCCTCAAATTTTAATTTTAAACGCCAATCTTCATGTCTGTCGATGGTTAGTTGCTGGCTGTATTCTCTCACATCAGCAGGGAGTTTCTGATAACTCCCCCACTGGCAACAAAAAGGTCAAATTAAAAGAGGAAACATCCCAGAAAAATGCCGGGAATACTGGGCAAGGTGGTTTAGTTAGAATTGACAACCGAGTCTGATGAAGGACCCATACATCAAACTTCACAACCTTTCGTTTAATCTAACGTAAAATACTGCGGATGCTGGAAATCTGGAATAAGTGGAAATTGCAGGAAATACTCAGCTCGTCAGGAAGCATCTGTGAAGGGAGAAATGAAACTAACATTTTGGATTTCGGAGCAGTTCTGACGAAGGGTCATTGGGCTGGAGTGTTAACTGTTTCTCCTCACAGATGCTCCCTGACTTGCTGAGTATTTGAAGCATTTTCTGGGGATTAAGGTTCTGCTTGTTATTTGCTTCCCCCTTCTCTCCTGAAGGCGTTGATGAGGATTTGGTGTGCATTCAATTCCAGGCCATTATTTGATCTGAGAACCTTGACTGACTGAGTGTTGACAGACTGTGGAAACATCAGAATTGCCAAATGATAAAAGATCAAATCCATCTACCACTCTGGTTCTTTTCCTCACACAATAATAACGGGAGTTGTTGCCTAACCGGAGCAACCAATCGCTGTCAATTAAAGACAAATCTTGCGTTTTCGTAGAATCCCTACAGTGCAGAAAGAGGCCATTCGGCCCATCGAGTCTGCACCAACCACAATCCCACCCAGGCCCTATCCCCATAACCACACACACTCACCCAGCTAGTCCTCCTAACACTAAGGGGCAATTTAGCCTGGCCAATCAACATCTTTGGTTATGATCACAGCAACTTCCACTAGGATGGACCTGAGACAAGTTTTCTTCTGGTCCCTGTGTCCACACAGGGCAGTGAAAATCTGGAACCCTCTTTTCCCCCAAAACCTTTGAAACTTTGAAAAGTGTGATTGATCGATTTTGTTTGAATTGGGTAAAGAATTTTGTATCTCGGTACGGAGCTAAAATACAAGATCATCCACGATCCCAATAGATCGGGCTGAATGGCCGCCTCATGTTCCTATCTTGACTGGCTGTGGTTGCAGTTGTGTGGGTAAAGAATGAACAATATGTTTGGTACACGTTTCCCCTTTTGGGTCAAACAGCAGATCCCTCGTGGCATTGCTCATTGAGTTGGCAGGTGCACCAACATGTGACAGGAAGTAAAATGCCACTTGCAGGAAATTACATAATCAAGCTTTTAATCTGGATATTATAAAATATATCCATTATTACTGCAGAATTTTAAGGCTGTAACACACTGTCTGTTGTCAGGAATACTACACATTATTTATCTCCTGTCTTTCTAATAACTGGTTCTGCTTCCCTGCTGCTTTTATTCTGCTCAATAATGGTATCTCTGTTTTTAAATTATTTATTTGTTAATTCTCTTTCCAGCCACCCCCTAAGCTGCCAACTGGAGTATTTAGTGAAGAATTCCAGGACTTTGTGAATAAATGGTGAGTAGGAGGAGTTTGGAGGAGCCCCCAGCTGGGAATAGTGGGGGGGGTGTTGTGGTGGGGGGGAGGCGGGGGGTGTTGGGGTTGTGGTGGAGGGGGGTGTCGGGGCTGTGGTTGGGGGGGGGGGGGGGGGGGCGGGGGGGTGTTGGGGTTGTGGTGGGGATGTCAGCGTGGGGTCACTGCCCAATCTCGGGTATGTTCCTCTGGGCTGACACTAGGGGATTGGAGATTGAGAGAGGGAACCATTTGTTGGGCACTGTGTAGTTTGTAGGGAGCTGTGGGCAGGTGGGTCATTGGCCAGCCCATCAACACAAGCAGCGATCGAACTGATTCATGTTTTCGTTTATTCAAATAAACCTTCCAGCAAAAAAACTTCTGTATTGTGTCCCAGTTAATTAAGTGATGGTGAAGGAAAGACCTACATTTATATAGCACCATATTACATTGCAGGAACAACAGGGATTCGGATGCAGTGAATAGCTTTGACAGCCGCATTTACTTTAGCCTATATTTATGTAACCACCTTTTGTTCTAGTCTCCAATCAGCCCCGGTCACAGAATCAATTGTACATCCTGACCATGAATTTTGACACTGAGTTTGGCCACACTGCTCGCATCATCAGGGCTCCAACTGTTGACATGTACAGCTGAGGGGATTGCCGATCTGATGGCAGAGCGGGAGACCAATAATATAGCAGGTTCGCAAGGCCACAAGCACAGGCAGTGCAAGAGCTGTAGACTGTCCAGAGTTTCAAGTCAGTGATGAATGGCACTGACAGGTTAAGATCATGTTTCCAAGCAGTGACTTCACCTTTCAGCCAGGCTATACAAGGCCAAGCATGTTCCTGTTGGAAAAGGAGAGGAAGGGAGTCTCGCCCTGCTCTCCCCAGGATCCAGTTTAAAGAGCCACACTGGCCTGGGATTGAATTAAAAGCAAATGACTGCGGATGCTGGGATCTGAAACCCTTTGGATCACCAGGACTCGACGTCTTTTCTCTCCTTCCAGATGCTGCCAGACCTGCTGAGATTTTCCAGCGTTTTCTCTTTTGATTTCTGGGATTGAATTACCTGCCCGCTCTGTAATATTGTGCTAATAAGCTGTTACATAAGGAGATCTTAGAGGAGAGAAAAACACCTTTCAGTTAAAATTCAATAAAGTTATAGTGTCGGACAGCTTGGACATGTTGCAAATAAACCCAGTAGGAAGTTTGGGGGAAAAAACATCTTTACCCAGAGGGTGGTTACAGTGTGAAACTCCGTTCAGGATGATTGATATGAATGCTTTTAAAAGGAATCCTGAGGTGAGGGTGGAAGGGACAGGAGGTTATGTTGATCGATTGAGATGATGCGGGGGAGGTTTGTATGGAGCATAAACACAGGCACCCACTGGTTGGGTCCAATGGTCTGTCTCTGCTGGAAATTAGTGTAAAATGACACTGCTGAACCTACACTGACAAGCAAATCCTCCCAACCTACAGATCATTGGTCTACTCCTATTAATCATCACGTTTTAAATACAGACCAAGGGATTGAATGCACAATAGTCTCTACTCAAAAAGCAACTCCTTCTAGTGGTTAGATACAGAATTACACAAGAAAAGTCAAGATTATTTGTACAATCACAGAATCCCTACACTGCAGAAGGCCATTCGCCCATCAAGCCTGCACTGACCACAATCCCACCCAGGCCCTGTATATCCACATATTTACCCAGCTAGCCTCCCTGACACTAAGGGTCATTTTAGCATGGCCAATCAACCTAACCTGCACATCTTCGGACTGTGGGAGGAAACCGGAGCACCCGGAGGAAACCCACGCAGACACGGGGAGAACGTGCAGACTCCACACAGACAGTGACCCAAGGCTGGAATTGAACCCGGGTCCCTGGCGCTGTGATATGGAACCTTTCATAGCCTCAGGGTACTGTCGCCAAACGTTGTGCAGCTAATACTTCTGGGAGTGTGGTTGCCTCTCTATCATAGAAATCATAGAAACCCTACAGTACAGAAAGAGGCCATTTGGCCCATCGAGTCTGCACCGATCACAATCCCACCCAGGCCCTACCCCCATGTCCCTCCATATTTTACCCACTAATCCCTCTAATCTACGCATCCCAGGACACTAAGGGGCAATTTTAGCATGGCCAATCAACCTAACCCGCACATCTTTGGACTGTGGGAGGAAACCGGAGCACCCGGAGGAAACCCACGCAGACACGACGAGAATGTGCAAACTTCACACAGACAGTGACCCAAGCCGGGAATCGAACCCAGGTCCCTGGAGCTGTGAAGCAGCAGTGCTAACCACTGTGCTACCGTGCCGCCCCTCTAATGGGAACCACTAGACAATAATGTAATAATGAGGAGAGAGTCTGTTTTTAGTGATATGGCTTGGACACTGGGGAGAAATCCCCTGCCCTTCAGAATGGTGCCATTTCCATCCAGCTGAGGAGGCAGCTGGGGCTTTGGCTTGGACCTCATTCTGAAGATGCTGCTGGAGGCTGAGCCCGCTGTTTGTGCTCAAACCTCTGCTAAGGAGCTTGAACTCCTGACCTTCAGACTCTGAGGTGAGACAACTACCCACCAGGTGAGTGAGTGAGCACAGCTACTGCCTGTGCCAGGAAGCTGAAAATGTAATCCTTGTCCTTATAGTAAGACCGAGATAGTGTCCTGCTCTTCATGAGGATGGTTTAAGTAAGAAGATACCAATACTTCAGAACCTGTCCCCTCCTTGCATCAACACAGTGCTTCAGAGCGTTTCAACTAAGCTCTGCGTCTTGATTTAATTTAAAGGAATTGACTATTTTGACTTTGAAAAAATTAGAGTTAAAATCCAGGAAGCAGCCGCAAAGGGTACAGTGATTGGTTTGGCTGCTCTGCTCTGAACCCAATCAATGTTTTCCTCTCGATAGGATGGATCTAAAACAGTTTATTTCTAAAGATAATTCCCTGTTCATTCTTCAATCTCTCCCATTTCTTTCAACTTTTCTGTGGCACGATCTGAAGTTGGGAGAGAGCTCTCACGCTCAGAAGGATATCAGAAGGACGTATTTTACGCAGAGGGTGGTGGGGGCCTGGAATGCGCTGCCGGGCAAGGTGGTGGAGGCGGACGCACTGGGAACGTTTAAGACTTATCTAGATAGCCACATGAACGGAGTGGGAATGGAAGGATACAAAAGAATGGTCTAGTTTGGACCAGGAAGCGGCGTGGGCTTGGAGGGCCGAAGGGCCTGTTCCTGTGCTGTATTGTTCTTTGTTCTCAGTGGCAGTCTTATCTGCAGTTTGAGAATCCATTGAATTTTCCTCCTCCTCCAAGAAGTCTGTGTCCTTGACTTGGCTTCTCTCCCTGGCAGCCTGCAGGATGCAGGGAATGCCATGGAAAGAAGTCTCAAAGCTGATACCTGCTTTTTAAAAATCCTTCCGTGGATGTGACCGTCACTGGCTGGGCCAGTGCTTGTTGCCCATCCCTAATTGCCCCTTGAGAAGGTGGCGGTGAGCTGCTGCCTTGAACCGCTGCCGTCCATGTGGCGTAGGTACACCCACAGTGCTGTTAGGAAAGGAGTTCCAGGATTTTGACCCAGTGGCAGTGAAGGAACGATGATATATTTCCAAGTCAGGATGGTGAGGGACTTGAAAGGGAACTTCCAGGTGGTGGTGTTGTTCCCGTGTGTCTGCTGCCCTTGTCCCTCTAGATGGTAGAGGTTGCAGGTTTGGAAGGTGCGATGAAGGACTCTTGGCAAGTCGCTGCAGTGAATCTTGTAGATGTTACACATGGCTGCCGCTGTGTGTCGGTGGTGGAGGGAGTGGATGTTTACAGCAGTAGATGACGTGCTGATCAAGTGGCTATTTCTCTCCAAAGGCTTTTTAAAAAAATCACACCAATGCTTTACAATGTTTTTCTTTTCTTTAAGCTTGATAAAGAATCCTGCAGAGAGAGCTGACTTAAAGCAGCTTATGGTGAGTGAGTCAGAGTGCTGATTTTCAAGTTTTTGAATCATGTTGCAACTAATATATATTGAGTTGTCACAATTCCATTACATTTTACAATGAAGATACAAAGGAGTTTCCTCCAAGGTTGTGAGTAATGTGTCCCGTGTTTTGTGCTGGGTTAGTTGGCCCTGAAGCATTGCACGGGTGATGGTGCTATAATTGGACCCCCCCAGCCACCATCCCCCGCCCTCTGTAGATTTGAAAATGATAGATTGGGGATGTGCAAATGGAGGGGGAGGGGTTTGAGGTAAAAATAACAAATTAGTCTTTTTAATCCTAATCCAGAGATCCTGTGGGGAAAGTACCCATCGGGTGAGGACAGGATTGGGCTTATATGTAACGCCCCATAGTCAAAGATCCTGCTAGTTGGTTATAAACTTACAGAAGGCAATTACCGAAAAAGTATGATAGTGATCAGTCTGATAAGGATAGGAGAATCCTACCATGGACAGGAGTTTGGGAACCAGGGGAAAGATTTTAAGCTTGTTGGCTAAAGAACCAGGCAATCTGGGACTCTCAGAATCACTGGTTACAGCACCGGTGGCCATTTGACCCATTGTTTGTGTGCTGGCCCTCTGAGAGCACAATTCACCCATTGCCATCCTCACCATAATCCTGCACATTTTTTTTCCAGATTTTGTAATAATCCCTCTTGAAAGCCTTGATTGAATCTGCCTCCACCACACTCTCAGTCAGTGCATTCCAGATCCTAACCACTCAGTGAAAAGGTTTTTGACAATTACTTTAAATCTGTCCCCTCTCATTCTCGATCCTTCCGCCAATGGGAACAGTTTCTCCCTATCTACTCTGTGCGGATCACTCATGATTTTGAACACCTCGATCGAATCTCCCCTCAACCTCCCCTTCTCCAAATTTGCCAATCTGTCTTGTAATCAAAGTTCTTCATCCCTGGAAACCTTCTCAAAAAGACAGTGAAAGCTGATACAATTGTAACTCGTAAAAGAAAATTAGATTTCAACTTGAAAATTAAATTGGTTGTTGGACAATGGGACTAATTGGACACTGGTTATTTCAAAGTGCCAACTCAGTCACAATGGGCCAAGTCACAGAATTGTTGCATAAGAACTAGGAGCAGGAGTAGGCCATTCAACCCCTCGAGCCTGCTCCTCCATTCAATATGATTATGGCTGATCTCATCGCGACCTCATCTCCACCATCCTGCCCACTGCCCAAATCCCTTCATCCCGCTACTAATTACAAACCTATCTATCTATCTATCTCAAATTTGTTTAGTGTTCCGGCATCCACTGCACTCTGGGGTAGAAAATTCCACAGATTCAGCACCCTTTAACTGTAGTGATACCTCCTCATTTCTGTTTTAAATCTGCCACCTCTTAGCCTAAAACTATGGCCTCTCGTTCTAGAATGTCCAACAAAGAGAAACATCCGCTCTGCGTCTACCATGTCAGTCCCCTTTAGCATCTTATATACCTCGATTAGATCTCCCCTCGTTCTTCTAAACTTCAGCGAGTATAGATCTAAACTGCTCAATTTCTTTTCACAAGACAAGTCCTTAATTCCTGGAATCGACCTAGTGAACCTTCTGTGAACCGCCTCTACTACATTTATATCCTTCCTCAAATAAGGAGACCAAAACTGTGCGCAGTTCTCTGGATGCGGTCTCACCAATGGCCTATACAGTTGCAACAGCACTTCCCTACTTTTATACTTTATTCCATTAGCAATGAATGCCAACATTTGCCTTCCTTATTACCTGCTGCATCTGCATACTATCTGCAATTCGTGCACAAGGACACCCAGATCCCTCTGTACTAAAGCATTTTGAAGTCCCTCTCCATTTTAGATAAGTTGCCTTTTTATTCCTCCGACCAAAATGAAAAACCTCACACTTATCTGCGTTAAATTTTGGTCCATTCACCAATGTATCCATAAATTTGTAAATTTCTTATTTCCTCATTGCAAATTGCATTCCCACCTATTTTAGTGTCATCTGCAAATTTGGCTATCGCTGCATCCAGGTCATTAATATAGATTGTAAATCAATGGGGCCTGAGGACCGAAGCCTATGGCACCACACTACATCTTGCCAACCCGAAAAAGAACTTATCCCACTTTCTGTTGGTTAGACAATGCTTTATCGAAACTAATGTATTACCGCCAACCCCATGGGATCTCGCCTTGTGTATTAACCTTTTATGCAGCACCTTATCAAATACCTTCTGGAATTCCAGATACATTACATCTACAGGACCCCCATTATCCACTTGAATCATTACATCTTCAAAGAACTCCAGCAAATTAGTCAAACATGATTTGCCCTTGAGAAAACCATGCTGACTCTGATGGATTGTGTTCTGACTTTCCAAATATCCAGTTACTACTTCCTTAATAATGGGTTCCAACAGTTTCCCAACAACAGACATTAAACTAACTGGTCCACAGTTTCCTACTTTCTCCTGTTTTGAACAGGGGCATTACTTTAGCCTTTTCCAATCCACTGGAACCTTTCCTGAATCAAGGGAATTTTGGAATATTATAACCAATGCCTCCACTATCTCTGCTGACACTTCCTTTAAGATTTAGGCCAAAAGGAGGCCATTCAGCTCATCGTGTCTGCACCAGTTCTCCAAACGAGCATCATGGCTTAGTGCCATTCTCCTGTCTTTTCCCTGTATTCATGATGTGGAGATGCCGGCGTTGGACTGGGGTAAGCACAGTAAGAAGTCTCACAACACCAGGTTAAAGTCCAACAGGTTTATTTGGTAGCAAATACCATAAGCTTTCGGAGCACAGCTCCTTCGTCAGATGGCTCCTTAAGTCAACTAATGTCTTGCCATCTGACGAAGGAGCTGTGCTCCGAAAGCTTATGGTATTTGCTACCAAATAAACCTGTTGGACTTTAACCTGGTGTTGTGAGACTTCTTACTGTCTTTTCCCTGTATCCCAGCACATTGTTTTTATTCAAGTAATCACCCAATATCCTCTTGAATGCCTCGATTGAACCTGCTTCCACTGCACTTCCAGGCAGTGCATTCCTGACCTGAACCACTTGCTGGGTGAAAAGGATTTCTCTCGCATCACATTTGCTTCTTTTGCAAATCACTTAAATCTGTGTCCTCTCGTTCTTGATCTTTTTACAAGCAGGAACAGTTTCTCCCTGTCCACTCTGTCCAGCTCCCTCATGATTTTGAACATCTCTTATCAAATCTCCTCTTAGCCGCCTTCGCTCCAAGGAGAACAGTCCCAACCTCTCCAATCTATCCTCATAACTGAAGTTACTCATCCCTGGATTCTTGTAAACTTCTGCACTCTCTCCAATGTGTTCATATCCTTCCTATAGTGTGGCGCCCAAAACTGTACACAATATTCCAGCTGAGGTCTAACTAGTGTCTTGTACAAGTTTAGTATAACCTCCTTGCTCTTGTACCCCCATTAATAAAGTCCAGAATACTATATCCTTGATTAACTGCTCTCTCCACCTGTCCTGCCACCTTCAATGATCTGTGCACATATACACCCAGCTCCCTCTGCTCCTGCAACTCTTATTCAAATTGTCTCTCCTTGTTCTTTCTACAGAAATGCACCATCTTGGGCCTCTTTCTGTGCTCTACAATTGCCATAGAGTCATGGAGGTTTACAGCATGGAAACAGGCCCTTCGGCCCAACTTGTCCATGCTGCCATTTTTTAAAAACTAAGTTGATGCCAATTGCCCGCATTTGGCCCATATCCCTCTATACCCATCTTACCCATTTAACTGTCTAAATGCTTTTTAAAAGACAAAATTGTACCCGCTTCTTCTGCTATCTCTGGCAGTTTGTTCCAAACACTCACCACCCTCTGTGGAAAAAATTGCCCCTCTGGACACTTTTGTATCTCTCCCCTCAGCTTAAACCTGTGCCCTCTAGTTTTAGACTCCCCTACCTTTGGAAAAAGATATTGACTATCTAGCTGATCTATGCCCGCTCATTATTTTATAGACCTCTATAAGATCACCCCTTAAGTCTACTACGCTCCAGTGAAAAAAGTCCCAGTCTATCCAGCCTTTCCTTATAACTTAATCCATCAAGTCCCGATAGCATCCTAGTAAATCTTTTCTGCACTCTTTTAGTTTAATAATCACCTTTTCTATAATAGGGGGACCAGAACTGTACACAGTATTCCAAGTGTGGCCTTGCCAATGTCTTGTACAACTTCAACAAGATGTCCCACTCCTGTATTCAATGCCCTGGTTCAATCTACCAAAGTGCATCACCTCCGCACACACGCGGACGGCCTCAACCGGGATATGGGGTTCATGTCACACTATTTGTAACTCCCACAGTTGCGTGGACCTGCAGAGTTTCACTGGCTGTCTTGTCTGGAGACAATACACATCTTTTTAGCCTGTCTAGATGCTCTCTCCACTCCCATTGTTTTGTTTCTTAAAGACTTGATTAGTTGTAAGTATTCGCATTCCAACCATTATTCATGTAAATTGAGTCTGTGTCTTTATAAGCTCTGTTTGTGAACAGAATTCCCACTCACCTGAAGAAGGGGCTTAGAGCTTCGAAAGCTTGTGTGGCTTTTGCTACCAAATAAACCTGTTGGACTTTAACCTGGTGTTGTTAAACTTCTTACTGTGTTTACCCCAGTCCAACGCCGGCATCTCCACTTCAATGTTCTGTCCAATGAAACCAAGCATGCTGAATGCCTTATTTACCACTCTGTCCACCTGTGACTCCACTTTGAAGGAGCTATGAACCTGTACCCCTCGATCTCTTTGTTCTGTAACTCTCCCCAACGCCCTACCATTAACTGAGTAAGTCCTGCCCTGGTTCAATCTACCAAAGTGCATCACCTCGCATTTATGTAAATTAAACTCCATCTGCCATTCGTCAGCTCACTGGCCCAATTGATCAAGATCCCGTTGCAATTGGAGATAACTTTCTTCACTGTCCACCATGCCACCAATCTTGGTGTCATCTGCAAACTTACTAACCATGCCCCCTATATTCTCATCCAAATCATTAATATAAATGACAAATAACAGTAGATTCCTGAGGCACACCGCTGGTCACAGGCCTCCAGTTTGAAAAACAACCCTCTACAACCACCCTCTGACTTCTGTCAAGAAGCCAATTTTGTATCCATTTGGCTACCTCACCCTGGATCCCGTGAGATTTAACCTTATGCAATGACCTACCATGCGGTACCTTGTCAAAGGTGACTTGATCGTGACTTGATTTGCAATATTAAAAGAATTCGGAGGATGTAGTTAATGTTGGCAAAGCCAGCATTTATGGCTCAATTGCAGTTGTCCCAGTGCCAGACTCCCACAGTGCTATTTAGACATTCCAGGATTTTGAGCCAGTGACGATGCAGGAATGGTGATTGATGTCCAAGTCTGACTGGTGATTGTCTCATTTTAACCAATGGTCTTTGTTTTCACAAATATCTCTCTCTGTCACAGGCACATGCTTTCATCAAGCGATCGGAGGCGGAAAAGGTGGATTTTGCAGGTTGGCTGTGTACGACCATTGGCCTGAAGCAGCCAAGCACACCAACGCACACTCCTGCTGTGTAACCACCCAGTGCTGCTAAACCTCTGATGGATGTTTCTGCTAACATTACCTCATCAATTTCCCCCTGTCCCATAAATAATTCTAAAGATATATATTTAAAAAGAAATGTATTTTCATTTTTAAAGGAAGGATGTCTGTTTAAAAATAATTGCCAAGATATTACTGCCCTCTTAAACATTAGATCAATGGGAGTCAGTATTGAGTTTTGAATGGGGCTCAGTTTAGGAGCTGAAGGCAATGGAGCATCTCATTTATCCATTAGGAAACCCATTCTACTGCCCAATTTAGTGGCCACTGGTGGAGACATCCCATTTTGCCAAGTTATTACCCATCCTTTTAAAGGAGAATGGCGCCTCACCCTCCCTTAGGTGACACTCAGAATATCAATTGCTTAAACATGCACTGTAAATGGGAAACTATAACAGATTAAAATTACATTTTTCCCCAATTTATTTTTACTGCATCTCTCATCCTATCAGGGAAGATTATTTATCTGCTCACTATTGTTCGTCTGCAGCCAGAAGAGGAGTTTGGGTCATTACTCTTTTTCTACCAAGCAGTTGGCCCTGAACAATAAGACCGATTGGGAACTTGCTGCAGATTGGCAGCCGGAACAGGGACATTGTAAACACAGCCGGGGGCAGGGGGAAGAATTTACAGGCATAGTTCATCCTATGGGAAGGTTCTGGACCTTTACCTTCATTAAATAATCCCAGAGATTATTAGTGAACCTTGATTTGGAGTTATAAAAACAAGGCAGGATTAATGTTGTGTGGATGCCTTCCTCAAGAAGTTAAAATATAATTTCCAAGTTGCACACCGGTTGAATGAGATCAATTTAAATCAAGATGAAGCCTGTGTCCAGTTATTGCAGATACTCCGCAAACCCAGATATCAGCATAATCCAAGGAGAATCAAATGAAATAGCAGCAAAGATTGTATAATTTTAAACAAGTGAGTTACAAATATTTTAGTCCTGATTATATGGTTTGTCTGTTCACGAATTGGGAATGTTTTGCCCATTAAGTGCAGGCAACTGTAGTCTCGCAAATTCAATGTGTGGGGCATCAGCCAATGTGTGGCAAGACCAGCATTTGTTGCCCATCCCTAATTGCCCTTGAAAACAGTTAAGAGTCAGAGTCACATATAGGCCAAGTGTCTTTCCATTTGGTGCGAAGGAGTTTGCTTTGTGGCCTGCTGCTGCACACCCTTCACCTTCTTGCCTTCCTCCACCGTCAGATATACCCTGACGCTCTGTTCTGCTGTCTGGCAGTGGGGGGGGGGGGCTTGGGGCTCCGAAAGCTTGTGTGGCTTTTGCTACCAAATAAACCTGTTGGACTTTAACCTGGTGTTGTTAAACTTCTTACAGTGGGGGAGGACCCCAGTGGAGGGCTCTCTGTGGAGAGTCCTCCCTTTCTCCGTCGGGAACCTGGCACTCATCAGTGCCATGCAACCGTAGTTTGTGGTTTACAGACTCCTAGGTTGCGTGCCTTTTCTGCAGCCAAGGGGAGTCTGTGTTCCACGTTTATGTAGATTGCAGCCCCATTTTTGCTATTTGAAGGAGCTGTTCCTCAAGTTTTGGTTTCACTTTAGCCCCACACTCCCCATGTTTGGCCATCCGGTGCACAGAGAGGTGGAACTCGTAACCAATCCCAGGAGCAGGCTTAAGTTAGCCATTAACAGGTCTAGGCAGCGGGTGGACATTTGCCCCTTTCACAGCCAGGTGGCCTTGGAGAGGGAGCAGACAGTGTCCATTGGCACACTTCAGGCCTTCTGTGCCTCGTGGACGTCATGAGGTTGGGGTGCATCATCAGCTCTGGGAATATTTTAATTTTAAAAAATGTTTTATTTTCGTTCATGTCCCACCAAGGCTGTCACCCCTACCGTTTTTGCTTAATTTATTGTTTTTCTTAAGGCCAAGGATGACATTTCCTTCCTTTAAAAGACTTGAGTGAATCAGAGGTATTTACAATAATTTGCTGTTTCACGGTCACTGTTACTGAGTCTAGTTTGCAATTCCATCAGCTGGTGTGATGCGATTTGAACCCAGAGCATTAACCTAGACTTCAGGATTACTCGCCCAATGATATTATCACACCACCGTCTACAGGACAAACCTGTGTGGCACCAATTGACTGTTGACCACAGGATTTGTACACACTTAGAGCAGCTCAAAGCTAAAGGTAAAATATACTGCAAATAATCAGCAATTTAGGCAGAATCTGTAGAGAAAATTGGTTAACATTTCTGATCTGTAACCCTAAGTCACAATGGAAGAATAATTTTCAGGTTAAGCAAAGAGGCAGGGAAGGTTTGTGATAAAGGCTGAAGAGAATAAATGTCAAAAGGGAATGATAGGGCAAGGCAAAAGTGTAGCAGTAATAGGACAAGAAAATAAAAAGGGTTTAGAGGAGCCGTAAATGGCAACAGAAATATTTCCAGGACCTGGTTATGATCGGAAGTTGTTGAATTAAATGTTGAGTCAGGAAAGAGGTGTTGTTCCTTAAATGTCACATGAAGCAGAAGTCAGTGTGGGAGTGGGGTTGAGAATTAAAATGACAAGTGACCGGATGCTCGGGGACATGTTTGCAGACTAGAGATCAGTCAACTTAAGACCAAGAACAGTACAAGTCAGTTGAAAAAGCTCATTCCTGGTGATGCCACTCTGTGCTGGCGATTGCTTGTTCCAAAAACTGATTACACTTGCTGCAGATTTGGGCGTTTGCACAGAAACTCGAGTGTCACTTTATCGCAGCTTTGAGTGGATCATAAAACACAGGAGTACCACTGTGACAGAACAGGGCAAATTAACATCCCTGACAATTGCATTTGATTTCAGTTGGTACGTTGAGGAGATATCCTCTGTCTCATCTCACTGGGACAAGAGGATAAAATATTATCAGGTAGGAAGCCATTACTGACTTCATCCAGCAATGTGCCTTCACAAAATAACTATACGAAAAAGCTAAACAATACCGTATGATGTATTTCCAATCTTTTAAAGAAACAAATTGTGATTTACAAGTGAGCAGATAACCTATATTCTGCTTAGGTTGAGTAATCGGTCACTAGATGCTAGGTGAATAGCTGGTTTAACATAGAACATAGAAAGCCACAGCACAAACAGGCCCTTCGGCCCACAAGTTGCGCCGATCACATCCCCACCTCTAGGCCTATCTATAGCCCTCAATCCCATTAAATCCCATGTACTCATCCAGAAGTCTCTTAAAAGACCCCAACGAGTTTGCCTCCACCACCACCGACGTCAGCCGATTCCACTCACCCACCACCCTCTGAGTGAAAAACTTACCCCTGACATCTCCTCTGTACCTACCCCCCAGCACCTTAAACCTGTGTCCTCTCGTAGCAACCATTTCAGCCCTTGGAAATAGCCTAGTTTCTATCTACACCATCACTGAATAGGTGAGAATTGGGTTTAATTCACTTCACAAAAAGGAATTAAAATCTAAATAACAAGAGCGGAAATCTGTATATATCAGTCAATAAAGTGTACCTTAACTCGAGGATTATCATGGTGTAAGCTCTTCACCGTCTCATGATGCAGTTATTGAGAATTGCAACAAGGCTCCACAATTGGTATTTCTACTGGCTAGTTAAACAAATCAGTTCTTGTTCAAAACCACTGGATTTGTATAAATTAAGGGCAGTGCTGAGATAGACCTATAATCAGTAACCCAGAATGGATGCCAGAAGTCAAGGGGTTCCAAAACTTTTACCCTAGCAACTATCTTGGCTTATCCCCCACACCTTCAGAAGTGGCACTGAACCAATGTACAAGGTAGAAGTGCATCATTGTTCAGTCTCCCCTGGGAAGGAGACAAGCATGGATTCATTTGCACTCCACATCTTTAGTGGTGTCCCTTATTTCAGCAGTTCTCAAACCTCTTTGGTTGAAAGATCCCTTCAAATGGTTTAGTTATAACTTAGATCAGGGTGGTCTATTTTGTTAGGAGTGCTACATGTAAATAATGGGTACTTGCAGAAATTAGAGAGATGGATAAGGTTACTTCTCACTAGTTTGTACCCTTGTGTGATGTTTACTGCACTCCCAGCTTGCAACAAGCCCCTTTGCTTTGTTTTTGCAGGTCCCAGTTTGAGGACCACTACCCTCTTTCATGGTGGTTTTTGGCCTTCACCTGGGTTTCCTATGGTGCAGCCCTCCCACATGCTGTCAAAGCTTAATCCTGCATCCCTCCCACTCACATTAAATAGTTAAGCAAAGGTCCAATTTTGAAAGATAACTGTTTTGTACTGAACTTTTTTTGAAATTGTGGAAACCAAACTAGAAAAGTCAGGGAATGAGATGTGCAGTACACTAAATCAGACAATCTTTCTTTAGACCAAATACAACCTGTGTAAGAAAATATTGTTGACTGCTAGAAGTGTGTAAATGTGTAAAAGTGTGTAATTTTGAACCCCTTCAACCTGTGTTCCTGCTAAAGTTTTCACCATTTACCGGATGTTGCAATAAATGATTGTAATGTGATCTTAAACTGTTTTCCTCTTGCCATTTTGCTGCTTTTAAATCAACTAGTGTGAGAAACGAAGCTCACTCTTTAATAATTTTACATGAGTCAAATTCTGAAGAAACGTCTTTTAATCGATCTTGCAAGAAAGGGTGTCGCTGAGCAGGCACACCCTAACATAATTACAGCATGTATTTTATAGTTTCTCCAAAGCCCCCGGTACTCTTTCCCCCCCCCCCCCCCCCCGCGCTATTGATTATGTTATGTGATTGTGTCTCCTATTTCTTGCCTATGTGGTAGTTTCTTAACTGCTGCTATGTTCAGATAAGCTACTTTCTTTGTTCTTTCTTGTTTCGGTCCCATGTTGTGTATCTTCGGTGGTTTCTGTGTTCAGACTGATGTTTGCACACTATAACCTGCTTTAAAGCCTGCTTATGGTTCTACAATTCAGCTTCATGTAGAAGCAACATTATGCCATATCTCACACTAGAGTAACAATTGTAATTGACATCTTTACAGATCACTAAACCCCAAACACATCCATCCACAAGCCCCAGCCTCTTGGTGATTAGCAATCTGCATGTGGCCCATTTGGGTTGAGTACAGCCCATAAAATATTTTGACTGTTCCATCCCTGCATAGTTCTCCTACCAGTATGACTGAAGTGATATGCATGTAAAGCATGGGGTATGTGAAGTGAATTGTGTGCTTCCAGTGTCCAATCCAGTATGAATATTGCTTTAAAGTGCTATTATCTATAATTGAAATATTCAGCATGGAATGTATCCAATCTTGAAAGGGTCATATAGTAAACATGGTAGATTTCAATCTTGTGGCCCAACTGAGATGGAGGGCCACTCACTGTTCCATTTGTGAACATACATGGAAACATTGTACATTCCATAATTGATTCAGGACATTAAGGGTAGGATGATTTACTTAAATTCTACAGTCAATAGAACAAAGCTCACTACCAAGAATTTTTCAAAGTTAACCATCTTTCTTCAGTCTATAACTGAATTACAATCATCCAAGGACAATAGTAGCAGAACTGGGTAAAAGTTTCAAAGTTTTAGTCACAAGTAGGCTTACATTAACACTGCAATGAAGTTACTGAAAATCCCATTGCCACATACTGGCACCTGCTCAGGTACACAGAATTTAGCATAGCCAATGCACCTAACCAGCACATCTTTTGGACTGTGGGAGGAAACCCACAGACACAGAACATAGTTTCTGCACAGACAGTGACCAACCCAGGAATTGAAGCTGGGTCTCTGGTGCTGTAAGGCAGCAGTACTAACCACTGTGCCACCATGCTGTCAAATTCCTGAAGGTAAAAGAAACTGCAGGCTGTAGGGGAAAAAAAATAGTGCTGGTTGGATAAATCTACCAAAGAGCTGGCACAAACAAAGAGCAAATAGCCTCCTGTTGTGCTGTTATAATTCTACAGGTGACAAGCTGTAGATGCTGCAGCACCACCAAAACAAGTGATCAACCAGAACATATGATACGGTGGTCCAATCTTTGAATTCCACAACAGGATAACTTCCTGTTCAATTAACTCTCATTGACCATGATTACTATCTTTTAAATGAAATGATTGATCTGCACAATGGAAAAAGCTGCATTATATACTTTAAATAGATTTTATTTAGATCAAACCCATATGGCAATGTAAAGAATCCATGACAAGATGAGCACATCTGCAAATAGGAGCTTTATTTTGCTGTTGTCGCTGGTTCTGTCGCTGCCGCTGCCACCTTTTGCTTCTTCTCCAGTTTGGCTTTGTACTTAAAGAGCAAAGAAAATCAGTTCAGTATTCAATATCCGCACCAACCTCACTCACTTCTTAGAAACTGGATTAAATTGCATCTCTGCACCAACATTTTAAAAATATTTGGAAGTAGCATGACAACTTAAACCACTGGTGTATTTTGCAGGGAATTAGGCCATTACACCCACTGCAACAACCAATTCATGCTCTCAGGCATCAGAACTTCCACTAATATCACGATTTATCAAAAACACAGACCATAAAGTGCAATCTCATCACGGTCACAGGATTATAGCTAGTCCCCAATTTTGCCCAGTGGGATAAAGAAAACACAGGGTTCAGCAGAGTAGGAGTGCTGAATCAAAAAATTGTGGAATTATTTGATTAGATACCAGCAGCAAATTAGATTCAAATTTGAAAATGAATTGTCTGAAAAACACTCCAGCATTCAGACTCTGGGAAAGGCCACTCTCACTTTGCCCTCTGGTGCCACAAAGGAACTGTTTTCCAACCAGTTTTTTTGCCCATATTTTCTAACAAGCATTTGAGATTAATTGCATACATAACATTTCGGCTACAATCAGAACCCTGCAATCAAAAGTTGAAAAATATCCCAACATTTTCAGTGCAATTACCACCAGCTCAACTATGACCGTCTACAGAATCTAAACAGTTTAACTGGCTATCAAGGCTCAAACGTGGCCAGACATCCATCAGGTCTCGAGCACAAACCAATACATAGCTGCACTTACATTCTTTTCCTGCAGGAGGATTGCACGGCGTCGTGCAGTCTTGGAATATGGATTCAGTTTGATCATGATCCTCAGGTTCTTCAGTGGGTTCTTCTTGAGTACCCGGCGCTGAACCTTTTTACTGTGGAAAATATGAACATAGGTTGTAATGCAGAGAGGCACAGTAAAACAAACAGGTCCTTAGTTTCAGTTTGGTACAGGAATTAGTGTGGCAACAGTTCAACAAAGTCTGTGATCTGTTGTGCCTTGATGGAAAAGCAGCACAATCAAGGCATTGCAATAATACAGGTGGCAGTGACACCTTATGGTGCATGTCTACCTCTAGGTCGGAGATAGGTGGATAATGCCAAGTTAGTTGACATTAGCATGAATATGGCTTCCCTACAGATACATTTAAAATGCTTCACATGTCCTCCACCCCCTGGCAATTATCCCAACTTTAGCTTCATGTTAGTCAAGACATCAGAACTTCCACTCATATCACAAGGTATCAAAAACACGGACCATGAAGTGGATCATCATCATGTCTAACTCCAATACACAAGTTGTGCATTCACTCATTAATTCCCATTAAATATATGGAATTCAACCGAAATCCCAGGGCAACAAAGTTCAGCTCATAGAAAAATCAGGAGAAACATTCCAACTTACTTTGGTGGACGAAGAGCCTTCTGGATTTCTTGACTCTTCATGATGCGACTCAGATCTGTGTTCGTCATCTTGTGAATAGGAAGGCTGGATTACAAAAAGAAGAAACAAAAGCTATAAGGAAAGGGCACAAGCAACACGACAACTTAAACCACTGGTGTATTTTGCAGGGAATTAGGCCATTACACCCACTGCAACAACCAATTCGTGCTCTCTCAGGCATCAGAACTTCCATTAATATCACGATTTATCAAAAACACAGACCATAAAGTGGA
This sequence comes from Mustelus asterias, assembly GCF_964213995.1. NCBI lineage: Eukaryota > Metazoa > Chordata > Chondrichthyes > Carcharhiniformes > Triakidae > Mustelus > Mustelus asterias. Next base: position 2,510,468 of record NC_135824.1, read on the forward strand.
ATCTCATCACGGTCACAAGATTATAGCTAGTCCCCAATTTTGCCTAGGGGGATAAAGAAAACACAGGGTTCAGCAGAGTATGAGTGCTGCCACTGGCTTTCAACTTCCTGGGTTAGAGATGAAAGGTCCATGAGGTGCAAATCAGACCCAACAGGATCAGGTAACGATGCTCATACACTTAAAAGTGCAATTTTGGCAAAGAGACAGTAACTTCAGACAATGGGAGAAAGTAGAGAAGGGAGAAAGCACATAAAGATCAACTTAGATGAAGAGCTTCATTCTCCCTGAGGATAGGTGAGAGCACTTACTTGTATCCAACCTTCAATTTGGAAGGCTTGCGCCAAGTTCCATACAGGTCATCCAGCTTACGGAAGGCACTCTCTGTCCAGATGCAGAACCGCCCTACGTGGCCACCAGGAGCAAGTCTCAGGACATTTAATTTGCTGACGTTGAGAAGAGTTATGCCTGAAGGTGACAATGTAGAGCAGCATTAGATTCTCTGCCAAGTACAACTACCTTCAACTCAAGTAACATTACAATAAGCTGTTGCAAAAAAAAAGCAATTGCCACCAGTATAAAAACAAATTTGCCCATGCCATCTGGGAGCGATTATAGACAGCCCAGTACCATCCTTCCCCCATCAGAATGGACTGAGCCAGAAAAGAGCAGGGTTAAAAAAGATGTAATGCACTATTTTAGATTTAAAAGGGTTTGTAAAATGAACTCCAGTTTAAGATGCATTACCCAACCTCTGCTACTGAAGTCAGAACTTCCACTCATATCACAGGTTTTCAGAAACACGGACCTTGAAGTGGAATCTCATCATTCTATCCAGCTCAGAGCAGACAATTAGCTGCCCCCGGTCTTTAACAGTACATTACTGATCCTTCTCAAATTGAAAAACAACAGTTGTCCCAAAAATGCTAATTGTATTAATGAAAAATTATAAAACATTCATAAATGCACTCCTGCCCATTAGAACACACGTTGCAGTGCCAACACCGCCCCCCAACGAGATTACCTGGGATGTTTCTGAAAGCTCTTACAACACCATTGTCCTCATTGTAGATAACGCATGGGCCCTTCCGCCGGATGCGACGACGGTTCCTCATTTTACCTTTGCCGGCACGCATACGCTGGGAAGCATAAACCTGCAGGGATAAAAATCAATCCCATTTTGACCAATTCCAAGTAATAGTCAATTGTTTTTCTAAAAATTCAGCCAAGATCAGATCTTCCAACTCATCTGTCATCAGAAACACGGACCTGAAGTGAAATCTCATCCTCTCTCTCTGTATATCATTGTGATTAAGGAAGAGAGTTGCTTGCCTTTTTGATATCATTCCAGGCCTTCAGTTTCTTTAGCATCAGAACGGCTTCCTTTGTCTTTTTGTAGCTTTCAATCTTGTCTTCAACCACAAGTGGGAGCTCTGGGATTTCCTCAATGCGATGACCTGCAGATGATAATAAAATTAGTTTCTGGAAAATTCAAATCCCAATTCAGCTGGACAGACAACTCCAAATACAAGTTACAAAGACCCAAATCAGAACTGGTCAAAGCAAAAACATTTCCCACCCGAGCATCAGTACTGAAAATGTCTTCCGCTCCATGCATCTCTTGCTACTGGAGTCAATAACATATATAATGATCTGGTTAGAATTGCATACAGCTGATTCTTAGGATATGGAATTACTTACCAGGAACAGCAGCACAAACAGAATTCATTTTAACAAAGGGAAATGGGGTTTAATTATTTGAAAAATTTTGATGGGCAAAGCAAAAGTTGCCAGAGCCAACAGTCAAAAATGGGGCAAATTGGCCAAAAAAATATGATGCACAGTGGCACAGATATGAAATTAAACAGCTGGTGTTGGCTGGCTTTGAGGAAAGCTTAAATTCCAAGTCGCTCAAATTTGAAAATCTCCATTAACATGTCTAGGAGCTGCTCAGATCTAAATGGTCGTCATGTGTCTGCACCAGTGTAATAACAGAAGGCAACTGTCACTGTGCACAGAATTAGACGCAAATTACACCATCATAGCAAGTCCTGCCAAGTTTCAGAGTACCACTCAAACTATGGCATTGAAGCCCATTTCAAAATAGACCCGAAAGATCTGCCTGTAAAACACAAATATGGACCCTCAGTACATAGGACCAGGCAGCACAGTGGTTAGCACTGCTGCCTCAGCGCCAGGGACCTGGGTTCGATTCCCACCTTGGGTCACTGTCTGTGCAGAGTTTGAACGTCTTCCCTGTCTCTGTGCAGGTTTCCTTGTGTGCTCCGGTTTCCTCCCACAGTCTGAAAGACGTGCTGGTTAGGTGCACTGGCCATGCTAAATTCTTCCTCAGTGTACCCGAACAGGCGCCGGAATGTGGCAACTAGGGGATTTTGACAGTAACTTCATTGCAGTATTAATGTAAGCCTACTTGTGACAATAAATAAACTAAACTAATTCCCGCTAGCAACATTTCAAAATCCTTGCACTCAATTTCAGCCAACCTCATTAAACATTTTCTGCCTTCAATGCCACTTAAATTCATAAATAATTTATATGTCAAGACTGGAACATATTTCAGCAGACACAAGTAACCCACTCACCTTTTTAATTCCAGAATGTCTCACCTTGATGCAAGCAAAGAAAACTCTCCAAGTGATTGTACTCATTGTAATCTCTACAGAAAAAAAATCCACTAAACCAAACTACTCTACAACACTGGCGGTAATTACTTTGAAAAGGCACACCTGTTGTATTTACTAGGTCACTGCACTCAATAGAAAGCAATTTACAGCAGCCAACACGAGTGAAGCCAGTGAAATAAAATCACCAATCTCACCGATTTCTCAGGCATGACATACCAAAATGACATGTGCTTTGACCATTAACACCAGGTTAAAATCCAACAAGTTTATTTGGTAGCACGAGCTTTCAGTCACGGTGGCATTTGACCATTAACAATTTTCACAAAGCACTGAACTTTTATTCAGTGTGAGCCAAGCATTTTAACCTCTGCACATTCTTACCTTTTGACAGGACCAAAGCAGGGAGGGCAGATGCAGCCAGAGAAGAGCAGATGGCATATCGCTTCTGGGTTATATTCACCCTGCGGTGCCAACGGCGCCAAGTCTTCGTGGGAGCAAACATGCGGCCACCACGACACATCTGATGTGGGTTAAGGTGTATAGCTTTGCCAAAATAAACAACGTTGGACATCCATTTCTGCTCAGATTTCAACATTCGTCACTCCCCTGTACCAGCTTAATGACAGTAGGCAACTGCCACTGCGCACAGTGTAAGACGCAAATTACACCATCATAGCAATTAGGAATATTAGGCCAACAAATTAAGCAGCTCAAGTGAAACAAATTTGTTTGTTAAAGGACAGAACACAAAATATGATTGCAACAGTTAGTGTGCATCTGCAATGTTTAAACACACAAAATAGGATACATTGCCAAAAGCACCCTGGCCAGAGCGATGGGTGCCACCACCTCGTACGCGGGGAATACGAGCTACAGCCCTGCCAGTACCCCATGATTCAGCACTGGTTTGGTGACCTGAAAAATAAACATTTGTTTTAATACAAATAATGGAGTAGATTTCCAAACAAAGTCACCGACTAACCTATACCTACAAGTGAATTCCAGTTTGTTAACTGTCACCATTCAGTAAGCTGTAAATAACTAATGCAGTATCAAGCATAAAATCACAGATGGAATGGACAGAATGGAAAAAAGCCATTCACACATCCATGCCAGTGCTGATGCTCCATACATACTTCCTTCCACCCCTTCATCTCATCTGCACATCCTATTACTTCTTTGTTAGTTTATCTAACTTCCTCTTAAAATGTATTTATTTTCTATTCTCATCAGCTCCTTTCCATGGTAGAGTTCAGTATCAAACCACTCTCCATGAGGGGCTGAGACAGATTGGACAGGGAAAATTTGTTTCCCCTAGCAAAGAGATCAGTTACCAGGGATTGGTAGAAGGATTAAATGGGACATTATTTCACCCAGAAGGTGGTAGGTGTCTGGAATCCAATGCCCAGAATGGTGGTTGAAACAGAAATCCTCAAATCATTTAAGGATCTACACCTGAGGTGTTGCAACCTGCAAGGTTATGGCTCAGGCGCTGGAACGTGGTTTTAGATTGGGCAGCTAGTCACATCAAAAAAAGCAACATTTTGAACATAATCTTACTTCCTTTTAACTTAAATCTATATTTATAAAATCAAAATATTTCTGCACAAAATATCTTAAAAGTGAGCTACTACTCAGATAGTAACATAATAGTCATGCCACTTCACACAATAGGATGGATTTATCTTCAAATGTTAACCTTTTTAGAACTAAACATATTCCACACTCAAATTCAACTTACTAGATAAAAAGTCACAGAAGTAGCCTTCTCTAAATTAGTTTAAAAGATCAATATACTTTACCTGCATCTGCACTCACAGCATATGGCTGTCTGCTGTTTTTGCGTAGATTTGTGTGAACAAAGTTCACGATATCTGGCCGAATAGGAGCCTTGAAAACAGCAGGCATAACAACATTTTTGCCTGATAGTTCACCCTTGTCACTGTACACTGTTATTAATGGTCGAGCACATGCCTGAAATGTATGAAAGAAAGCCATTAAGATACAAATGCTGCAGAAGTCTGAACCTCAGTTCAGTAGTACAATTTACTACCTGGGTCTCTTGCCACTCAGTGATATTGAGACCCATCCTCTGGCCATAGGCACTTTCTGTAACCAGACAGCTGCCAACCATAAGTGGTAACTAAATGGTGCTCGGTAAGGCACCCGAGTATGTAATAAACCACATATACTCAACTCTGCCAATATACAGCATCACATTTAAAATCACTCAAATTCTTCTGATGGTTCTCACATTAAGTTAGGTTATTATTTTCTAGGAAATACCTCAAATAAACAAACACCCCCGTTATTTCACGACTAGAGATCCACCCTGCTAAATAAACTGCGATAAATGGTCTCAAAGGCAAAGCACGAATAACTTTCCCTTACTGGGTTACAATTTTTAAAGATTTATAATGATCCGTGAAAACACAGAAGGTTCAACAGTGCTGTGATTGTTCTATTACGTTAGGGGCTATGACCTCAAAACTACTTAAAAGCCATTTCTCTAACACGAAAAATAGTTGGCAAAAATACGAAAAATCATGTTCAGTAAAAGCACCCAGTCACATGGCGCCGCTTCATTCAGCAAGGCCTTGCTTGGAAATGAACCCCCTTTATTTACAAGATATCAGGCAAATCTGAAATAATTCCAGCACTTAACCCCAAATTAAGAACATTGACAATGGAAAATTGTTAGAAGTGAACTTTCTCATCACCAGATTCTGCTCCGTGCCGTCTATTCGCAGCTCTTTATTAAAAGCAGCTTTCGTGGCTTCCAGGAGACAACGTGTCTCCCCCTCCCCCACCCGCCTATAAAATGGCGGCCCGGCCTCGGCATTTACTCTCTTTCACAGAAACTTTATATTTATATATATTTTTTAAATAGAACATTTTCTAGGTGCTGGGAGGGTCCCGCGGGGTGTGGGCGCGGGGTTAAAGACGGGTTTTACAGCTTTAACCGCCGGCTTTCCTCTCTCACCATCTCCGCTGCTGCTCCCCGCGCTCGGGATGGCGGCGGCCGGAAAAGGAAGAACACATCACCGCCGCGCCCTTAAATAGCGGCCGCCGCCAACCTCCCGCCCCGGGAAACACCGCCGGCAGCCCGGCCACTGGGATCCAGACACTCACACACCGGCCCCCCCTCACCAATCACACATTGAAAACCAGTAAAACCTCCCGTTTCCCCTCAAAAAAACACTAAAATATCGCCGGCACTATTTTCTTTTAGCGGCGGCACTATTTTATAGCGCGGTAATGCGGCCGCTGAAGTAAAATTTCTTTTTTAAAAAAAATAAAAAACCATTTCAGACAATAGTGATTCTTGGGAAAAGTTGTTGAGCATAAATCCTTCGTTAAAAATAAATAAATAAAAATATTTGGACCGACTATCGGTGGGAGTGACGGCGGAGAAACGCGCGCGCCGGGCGGCGGTTTGAATTTGAATTCCTGTCGGTTTTATTTTAACAAGTTGAGTTTTTGTGGTGAATTCAGCTTCATTTCTCCTCACAGCTCCGTTCAGAATGGACTCTGCCGCTCTCCAGTCCATCCGAGGCTTCCACACCTTCCTTCTGGGGTAAGTGCCCAGGGAGCTGTTGATGCAACCCAAACTCCTGCTGTTGTTTAAGGAATGATGCCGGTGTTGGACTGGGGTGGGCACGGTAACAAGTCTCACACCAGGTTAAAGTCCAACAGGTTTAACTGGTAGCACGAGCCACAAACTTACGGAGCGCTGCCCGAATAGTGCTCCGAAAGCTTGTGGCTCGTGCTACCAAATAAACCTGTTGGACTTTAAGTTGGTGTTGTGAGACTTCTTACTGTTGTTAAGAAAGCCCCACCACCAACACCTCTTACTATCTCAGAAGACTAAGGAAATTTGGCATGCTATGGCTCTCACCAACTTTTACAGATGCACCATAGAAAGCATTCTTTCTGGTTGTATCACAGCTTGGTACGGCTCCTGCTCTGCCCAAGACCACAAGGAACTACATAGGGTCATGAATGAAGCCCAGCCCATCAAGCAAACCAGCCTCCCATCCATTGACTCTGTCTACACTTCCCGCTGCCTCGGCAAAGCAGCCAGCATAATTAAGGACCCCACGCACCCCGGATATTCTCTCTTCCACCTTCTTCCGTCAGAAAAAGGATACAAAAGTCTGAGGTCACGTACCAACCGACTCAAGAACAGCTTCTTCCCTGCTGCTGTCAGACTTTTGAATGGAACCAAAAGAGCTTTGACAAAGGGTCAATCTGGACTCGAAACGTCAGCTCTTTTCTCCTTACAGATGCTGCCAGACCTGCTGAGATTTTCCAGCATTTTCTCTTTTGGTTTCAGATTCCAGCATCCGCAGTAATTTGCTTTTATCCAGACTTTTAAATGGTCCTACCTTATATTAAGTTGATCTTTCGCTACACCCTAGCCATGGCTGTAATACTACTATATTCTGCACCCTCTCCTTTCCTTCTCTATGCACAGTATACTTTGCCTCTATAGCATGCAAGAAACAATACTTTTCACTGTATACTAATAATAAATCAAATTGAATCCTTCATTGAAAATTGGGGCGGCACGGTAGCACAGTGGTTAGCACTGCTGCTTCACAGCTCCAGGGACCTGGGTTCGATTCCCGGCTTGGGGCACTGTCTGTGTGGAGTTTGCACATTCTCCTCGTGTCTGCGAGGGTTTGCTCCGGTTTCCTCCCACAGTCCAAAGATGTGTGGGTTAGGTTGATTGGCCAGGCTATAAATTGCCCCTTAGAGTCCTGAGATGCGTAGGTTAGAGGGATTAGTGAGTAAATATGTGGGGATATGGGGGTAGGGCCTGGGTGGGATTGTGATCGGTGCAGACTTGATGGGCCGAATGGCCTCCTTCTGCACTGTAGAGTTTCTATGATTTCTATGATTGAGTGAAGCTGAGTTCTTGTCTCCTCAGCCCCTTCTCTGGGTAATGATTTGATTTATTACTGTCACAGGTATTGGTATACAGTGAAAAGTATTGTTTCTTGCGCACTATACAGACAAAGCATCCCATTTATAGAATATATGGGGCAAAAGAATAGGGTGCAGAATGTCCCGTTACAGCTATTGCTAGGGTGTAGAGAAAGATTCACTTAATATAAGGTAGGTCCATTGAAAAGTCTGATGGCAGCAGGGAAGAAGCTGTTTTTGAATCGGTTCGAACGTGACCCTCAGTTTTTTGTATCTTTTTCCTGATTAAGAATTGAGTGAAGCTGAGCTGTTATCTCCTCAGCTCCTCCTGTGGGTAATGGGAACAGAGGAGCAATGATCATTGGGTTGAAGAATAGGCTGGGTAATCTATCTATTTGTCTGTCTCTCACTGTCAGTGATATTGCTTTGTAGAGAAACACCCACAGAAACAAAAACAGAAAATGCTAGAAAATCTCAGCAGGTCTGACAGCATCTGTACAGAGAGAACAGGGTCAACATGAGGATGACCATCAGATTCCAGCATCCACAGTATTTTGCCTTTAACATGCATAGAAACAGAAAATGGGAGCAGGAGGAAGCCATTCGGCCCTTCAGATTTGCTCTGCCATTTAATTTTGATCATGGCTGATCATCCAACTCAATAGCCTAATCTCGCCTTTCCCCTATATCCTCTGATCCCCTTCCCCCAAGTGCTATATCTAACTGCCTCGTGGAAACATTCAGTGTTTTGACCTCAACTGCTTTCTGTGGTAGCAAATTCCATAGGCTGACCACCCTCTGGGTGAAGAAATTTCTCCTCATCTCTGTCCTAAACAATCTACCCTGTATCATCAGACTGTGATCCCTAGTTCTGGACATCCCCACCATCGGGAATATTCTTCTTGTGTCTACCCTGCCTAGTCCTCTTAGAATTTTATAGGTTTCTATGAGCTGTTTGAAGTGAGGGATGAAGAACATTACTTCATGCAGCATCATTCTATCCTAATTTTAGCTTTTGATTTTCCACTCCCCCACCCCCACTCTAGTTCCTTACTTCCATAGAACCAAGGAATTCCTACAGTACAGAAGGAGGCCATTCAGCCCAACAAGTCCGCACAAGTCCCACCATCCTCATATGCCTGTGTATTTACCATGGCTAATCCACCTAACCTGCACATCATTGGACATTGGGGCCCAATTTAGCATGGCCAATCCACCTAACCAGCACGTCTTTTGGACTGTGGGAGGAAACTTGAGTACCCAGAGGAAAGCCAAGCAGACACGAAGAGAACGTGCAAACTCCACACAGACGCGAAGAGAACGTGCAGACTCCACACAGACACATTTCTTTTTCCAAATGCTAATTGGCCTTCCATATACTTCCAGCATTTCATTTCACTCTTAATTTTCCAGTTTATTTTTATTTATAAAGTAAAGTTAATTTATCAGTCACAAGTAAGGCTTACATTAACACTGCAATGAAGTTACTGTGAAATTTCTCTAGTTGCCACACTTCGGCGCCTTTTCGGGTCAGTGCACCAAACCAGCATGTCTTTCAGACTGGGGAGGAAACCGGAGCACCTGGAGGAAAACCATGCAGACGTGGGGGAAATCGTGCAAACTCCACACAGACAGTGACCCAAGCCAGGAATTGAACCCGGGTCCCTGGCGCTGTGAGACAGCAGTGCTAACCATTGTGCCAATGTGCCGCCTGAAATGTTAACAGATATCTTAGTGCTTTAATAATGCAAGCTGTTTTATTTTGTTTGTATCTATCATAGTGTTAGAGATACTTGATTCCATGTTGAGCTCTGCAATCTAGAAGTACATGGCTAAGGCCTTCATTCTAGAATACAGAGAAAACATGTTGAGAGAGTTTGAAGAAGAAAGAAGCATCTGTCTCAAACATTGAAATACAAAATGAGATTGTGTCAATACATTTATTCTGCTTCTAGACTCTGTGACCAAGAAAACAAAGGGATGTTAAAGGAGCCCATGCTGTATGAGGTAATCTACTTGAACAATTTTAGTATTTTATTTTCTCCAGTGCACCTCTTGCATGATCCAGCTCCATAGTACTGTGTCTACTATGTTCCACTCTCTCACTTCATGCACAACCAGACCCCCCATCTCCAGTGGCTTTATATTCTTGAACTTGATCAACGCATTTCAGTAGTGGATCAATACAGTGCACCTATTGGACCCAGTAACAGCACATGCTCATTGTACAGTGCTCCTATACAACTGAAACTTTAACCTTCTAAATCATGGTTAAAGTAAGCTTATGATGAAAGTAAGGAGGTGTGGGATGGAGGGAAAGTTGGCCGATTGGATAGGTAACTGGCTATCTGATCGAAGACAGAGGGTGGTGGTGGATGGAAAATTTTCGGACTGGCGGCAGGTTGTTAGCGGAGTGCCACAGGGATCAGAGCTTGGTCCTCTGCTATTTGTGATTTTTATTAATGACTTGGAAGAGGGGGTTGAAGGGTGGATCAGTAAATTTGCTGATGACACCAAGATTGGTGGAGTAGTGGATGAGGTGGAGGGCTGTTGTAGACTGCAAAGAGACATAGATAGGATGCAAAGCTGGGCTGAAAAATGGCAGATGGAGTTTAACCCTGATAAATATGAGGTGATTCATTTTGGTAGGACAAATTTAAATGTGGATTACAGGGTCAAAGGTAGGGTTCTGAAGACTGTGGAGGAACAGAGAGATCTTGGGGTCCATATCCACAGATCTCTGAAGATTGCCACTCAAGTGGATAGAGCTGTGAAGAAGGCCTATGGTGTGTTAGCTTTTATTAACAGGGGGTTGGAGTTTAAGAGCCGTGGGGTTATGCTGCAACTGTACAGGACCTTGGTGAGACCACATTTGGAATATTGTGTGCAGTTCTGGTCACCTCACTATAAGAAGGATGTGGAAGCGCTGGAAGGAGTGCAGAGGAGATTTACCAGGATGCTGCCTGGTTTGGAGGGTAGGTCTTATGAGGAAAGGTTGAGGGAGCTAGGGCTGTCCTCTCTGGAGTGGAGGAGGTTGAGGGGAGACTTAATAGAGGTTTATAAAATGATGAAGGGGATAGATAGAGTGAACGTTCAAAGACTATTTCCTTGAGTGGATGGAGCTATTACAAGGGGCATAACTATAGGGTTCATGGTGGGAGATATAGGAAGGATGTCCAAGGTAGGTTCTTTACGCAGAGAGTGGTTGGGGTGTGGAATGGACTGCCTGCAGTGATAGTGGAGTCAGACACTTTAGGAACATTTAAGCGGTTATTGAATAGGCACATGGAGCACTCCAGGATGATAGGGAGTGGGATAGCTTGATCTTAGTTTCAGATAAAGCTCAGCACAACATCGTGGGCCGAAGGGCCTGTTCTGTGCTGTACTGTTCTATGTTCTATGTCTATGTCTAAAGAAGTAGTTTTTTTTAGTCTCCTTCCCTAGATGTGTCTTTGTATTATTCCCCTGGGAGTTACCAATGGGCTTTACTGCCATTCAGATTCTGGGAGGCAATGGCACAGTGATATTGTCGCTGCACTAACAATCTACAGACCTCGGGAAATGATCTAGGAACCTGGGTTCGAATCCCACCATGGCAGATGGTGAAATTTGAATCTTGAAAATATCTGCAATTAAAAGTCTAATGATGATTATGAAACCATTGTTGGTTATTGTGGGGGGAAAAACAAACAACTGGTTCACTAATGGCCTTTAGAGAAGCAAACCTATCATCCTTACCTGGTCTGGCCTACATGTGACTCCAGACCCACAGCAATGTGGTTGACTCTGTTCAAGGGCAATTAGGGATGGGCAATAAATCCTGGCCCAGCCAGCAACACCCAGATTCCAAAAACGAATTTAAAAAATACACGTGAACTCTGCCTGCTGTGACCACCCTGACATTTCTTCTGCTTTCACCTCTCCATTATGTCACAATGTGTCTTGTACAATGTGATTGAAATTTAGAATTTATTATAAAGGAAATTACCTGTGTCCATCTTTGTTTTGCTGCTCTCACATATCAAAGTAGAGCATCAATGTACTGTGCTAACTTCCTATCCCTCTACCAGTACTGTGTTTTCAATTGTTTGTGGATAGGTTAGACTTAATTTAGTTTGAGATTTTCACTCTTTTCTGGGGTATCTTTTAGGATGATGTCCAAGTGCATATTGTAAGTGAAGTGAAAAAAAGTCCCTTGCAAGCTTTCTGGAAGGAGAATGTGCCCATCTTTATAGCGGAGAAAGCAGTAAGTATGTAAAGTTAAGTAAAAAGTAATTCCATGATTTACTGAGACATGTTTACAGGAGGTTCACACGTGTCAATGGTGGGCTTCATGTGACATACTTTTGAGACCCGTTATCATTCAAGATTGGAGTAAAGATATGCTTAATGGAGTGGTTTGACTTGATATCTGTGCTCTTTAGCTTCTCACTATTCCAGCAAGTTAAAAGAACTGCATCTGCATAATAACCATTTCTCAGTGATCCCTTGTTTCTGTGTTCTTTATTTGTTGAGATTTTCTGGCTATTTAGGGTAACGTTTTCATTTCCAGCCTACCTGGCAATGATTCATGGGGTACTGCAGGGATCAGCGCTAAGACCCCAGCTATTCACAATGCATATTAATGATTTAGATGAGGGAACTAAATGTAATATCTCCAAATTTGCAGACGACACAAAGCTGGGTAGGAGGGTGAGCTGTGAGGAGTTTGCAGAGATGCTTCAGTGTGATTTGGACAAGTTGAGTGAGTGGGCAAATGCAAGGCAGATGCAATGTAATGTGGATAAATGTGAAGTTATCCACTTTGGTAGCAAAAACAGGAAGGCAGATTATTATCTAAATGGCTACTAAGAGAGGGGAATGTGTCCTTGTGCATCTTAAGCATGCAGGCACAGCAGGGGGTAAAGGCGAACGGTATGTTGGCCTTCATAGCAAAAGGTATGAAAGAGTACAGGAGCAGGGATGTGTTGCTGCAATTATACTGGGTCTTGGTGAGACCACATCTGGAATATTGTGCAGAGCTTTGGTCTCCTTATTTAAGGAAGGATGCTCTTGCTATAGAGGGAGTGTGGTGAAGGTTTACAAACCGATTCCTGGGATGGTGAGACTGATGTACGAGGAGAGATTGAGAATTATATTCGCTGGAGTTTAGAAGAATGAAGGGGGAATCTCCTAGAAACCTATAAAACTGAGACAGATTGAATGCAGAAAGGATGTTCTCGATTGTGTCCAGAACCAGGGGTCGTAGTCTAAGGATATGGGTAGGGTAAACCTTTTAGGACTGAAATGAGGAGAAATTTCTTTACCCACAGAGTGGTGAGCCTGTGGAATGCATTACCACAGAAAGCAGTTGAGATCAAAACATTGTATGTTTTCAATAAGGAGTTAGATACAGCACTTGGAGCGAAGGGAATCAAAGGATATGGGGGAGAAGGCGGGATCAGGTTATTGAGTTGGATGATCAGCCATAATCATAATGAATAGTGGAGCAGATCTGAAGGGCCGAATGGCCTACTCCAGCTCCTATTTTCTACATTTCAATGTTTCATTCTTGTTGTCTTTCTAATTTGGGTTGCTGCTTTGCTAAATTTGAATTTATTTTTCTATCAATGAATGAGAGCAATTAAGCATTGGAGTTAGTGCCCTATCACAGCTGCGGATTGCTGATCGGAAGAAACAGAATATGAGATAAAAACTCTAAAAGGAGTGGTAGGAATATATTAAATACAAGAAGAAAGAACTGAGCATTAATGGAAGTAAAATTACTGCAATTTTTAATGAGCATTATAATATAGACCTGAAGAAATCCATTTGATGACTTGAGTTGGCAGAATCTTTAGCAAAGCGATGTTGAACTAGCCTCAGTATCAATATTTTAGAGAGGATAAAAATGGCCTGGGTTTCGTGCAGCTGATTCCTACCTGTTGCTGATACTAAATTGCTTGCATGTAAACATCTAGTCAGAAGAGGACTGGTGTGGGCTTTGGTGCCTCTACAAGTTGAATAGCCACTGATGATCACTGTTTAGGGTCACACTTGAAGGAGTTTGGGAATTCTGAGTCTTTATGTGTGGCATGGCTTTAAACAGAACTATCCCTCTTGATGAGCTTTGCAACCATGCTGCCATTGTATTATTTTCAATTGATTGGCCTGACTGCAGTTCTCTCTATTTGCAGCCAGTTAAAGTAGATGAGGACCACATGGAAGACTCCTATAATAATGAAACCAACGATCTATCATCTAGCAAGTTAGAAGAGAATATGGGGCCTTTGCCGCTCTCTGTCATGAAGGCAAGGTAATCAGCAAAGTAACGACCAAGCTAGTAATCTATATACTGGATATATTTAGATTTAGAAGAACTGGATTCTTGTGGCCAACAGTTTTGCAAAAATGCTGTTCATCGTTCCGATTTTCTACCCAAATAAAGCGCACTTTGAGATTTAAGAAAAACCAATGTTGGTTCCTTGAGATGGCTCTGTGAATTATATTAGAATATTAACTGTATGCTCTCCCTCTTCAATCCCCTCCCTATACAACTCAAAAATAAAAAATTTTTCAAGAATAATTTCTTCATAACTTAAACTGAGAACTGTATGTTAAGGGAGAAATCGCGTAACTACTGTGATTTCTTAAAGATGATCTGATTTCTTCACTTTGGTTAATGACTTGATTATTTGGTACTTGGGGGTTAAATTACATCTAAAAAATGAGAAGAGCCGTACCAAAGACAGATTACATTACATCGCACTGATTGTTGGTGATAACCACATTGAAGGATTAATGGAAGTAAAATAACTGCAATTTTTAATGAGCATTACGTGCTGGGATGAAAGTGAGAGATCAGTTTTAACACAGTTCTCAAGTGTAAGTCAATCTGCAGTGGAATAATAGCCATAATTTCACCTGTAAATGTTTAATGTGATAAGGCATAATGTTGGAACAGAAAATGGGGATCTTTACTCTGCACCTGACCTGGGAAGTCTCCAGATCTCTAATAGTTGCCAGAACTGGAACAGCTTTTCATTTTTAATGATAGCCTTTCTTTTTGATATGTGCAAAAATTCATCTGACTACTTGACAAGGTGCCGCATAGGAGACTGTTAAATAAGTTAAGTGCTCATGATGTTAAGGGTAAGATCCTGGCATGGATAGAGGATTGGTTGACTGGCAGAAGGCAGAGAGTGGGGATAAAGGGGTCTTTTTCAGGATGGCAGCCGGTGACTAGTGGTGTGCCTCGGCGGTCACTGCTGGGACCACAACTTTACACAATATACATTAACGATTTGGAAGAAGGAACTGAAGGCACTGTTGCTAAGTTTGCAAATAATACAAAGGTATGTAGAGGAACAGGTAGTATTGAGGAAGCAGGGGGGCTGCAGAAGGACTTGGACAGATTAGGAGAGTGGGCAAAGAAGTGGCAGATGGAATACAATGTGGAAAAGTGTGAGGTTATGCACTTTGGAAGGAGGAATGGAGGCATAGACTATTTTCTAAATGGGGAAATGCTTAAGAAGTCAGAAACACAAAGGGACTTGGGAATCATTGTTCAAGATTCTCTTCAGGTTAATGTGCAGGTTCAGTCAGCAGTTAGGAAGGCAAATGCAATGTTAGCATTCATGTTGAGAGGGCTAGAATACAAGAGCAGGGATTTACTTCTGAGGCTGTATAAGGCTCTGGTCAGACCTCATTTGGAGTATTGTGAGCAGTTTTGGGCCCCGTATCTAAGGAAGGATGTGCTCGCCTTGGAAAGGGTCCAGAGGAGGTTCACACGAATGATCCCTGGAATGAAGAGCTTGTCATTTGAGGAACGGCTGAGGACTCTGGGTCTGTACCCTTGGAATTTAGAAGGATGAGGGAGGATCTTATTGAAACTTAAAAGGATACTGCGAGGCTTGGATAGAGTGGACTTGGAGAGGATGTTTCTACTAGTAGGAAAAACTAGAACCAGAGGGCACAACCTCAGGCTAAAGGGACGATCCTTTAAAACAGAGATGTGGAGGAATTTCGTCAGCCAGAGAGTGGTGAGTCTGTGGAACTCTTTGCCGCAGAAGGCTGCAGAGGCCAGGTTATTGAGTGTCTTTAAGACAGAGATAGATAGGTTCTTGATTAATAATGGGATATGGGGTTATGGGGAAAAGTCAGGAGAATGGGAATGAGAAAAATATCAGCCATGATTGAATGGTGGAGCCGAGTGGCCTAATTCTGCTGCTATATCTTATGGTCTTAATGCCAATTATGTTGACATTTTTTGAAATCTCTAATGCTTATCCATTTTTTCCCGATTTGTAGACAGTTGGTTTCCTGGTACACATTGGCTCATAATCCACATATGTCCCAGGTGGTCAACTGCAGTGCACCTACTGCCTTTCCTGTGCTGTGGGTGCGATGTGATGGCTCTGACCCTGAGGGTACTGTTTGGTTGGGAGCTGAACCCGTGAAAACAGGGAAGGAGATTACATCAATAGTCTTCCATATAGTCACGTGCACTGGTAAGATGTCAAAATTTTAAAAAGAGTTGTGTTAACCATGAGTTTAGTCATTTATACTGGGACGCTGTAATTGCAGCCTGATAAAGTTATACTTGACAGTTTTCATTTTAAATATGGACATTGGAGTTTATAATGGAAGTGTAAAAATAAGGACAGAATATGACGTGACTTTAAAATGAAGCTATAGTGGCTGGTCCGATAGACCCTCACCTAACAAAGTTCCAGCTAAAGCTCACATTTGAATTTGGCTCCCTGTGTGAAATACTATGAGCCATCAACCATATTTTATATATTGAATAATTGAACTCTGGAAGAACAACTCTATGAACTATTGTATATAGCATAATATAGTATATATACACACAACTATAGTACTACATGCTGTTGTAAAAAATCCTTATGTGGTTGTTTTTTCTGTCTTGTCAATATTAGATAGGATTTGAATATATGCAACGGATTACAGGCCTAGTGACTTTCTACGTTTTGAACATTTAAGTTTATTGTGGAGAGAGCTAGACCAGCTTTGCATTTGAACACTATTTTCAAAGTGTTATTTCTCATTATTTTAGGACCGATTGTCGACAAGAGCTCTTTCGCAAGCACAGAAAGATTGAAGACTGCCCATAAGAATAGACATTCCTGTTCTGCTGTAGGTATTCCAATTTTTTTCTCCCACCCAACCCCCATCAGTTATAAATAGCTTTGCTAAATCTGAAAAATTCTAAAATCAAACAAATGATATTTATATAGGATTTTAACATAATAAAATGACCTAAGGTGCCTCAACAATGTTAGGACTGATGGCCAGAAGCTTAGCTAAAGAGAGAGGTTTTGAGGAACGTCTTAAAGGAAGAAATAGAGGCAGAGAATTTTGGAGCTTAAGGCAGCTGAAGGCTCATCCATCAATAGTGGAACGATTAAAATCAAGGATGCCCAAGAGGACAGAATTTGATGAACATGGATCCCTCTGGGTGTTGTAAGGCTGGAGGAGATTACAGATATAAGGAGGGGCCATGCCAGAGAGGGTTTTGAAAACCAGGATGAGAAATTGAAGCATTGCTTGAGCTGCAGCTATTGTCGTTGAGCTGCAATGGGTTGAAACTTAATTCATATAAAGATGTGGGCAACAGAGTTTTGAGTGACCTCAAATTTGTGAAGGATAGAATGTGGAAGGCTAACCAGGAACATATTGGAATAGTCAAGTCTAGAGGTAATAATGGCTTGAATAAAAAAATCATCATTAGGTAAGCTAAGGCAGGGACAAAGTCGAGCAATGCTACACAGATGGAAATAGATGGTCTTAGTGAAGGTGTGGATATCTGTTTGGAAGTGCCTCACAAAAGCAGAAAATGTTAGAAATTTCAGTAGTCTGCCATATCTGAAAAGAGATGATTAAGGCTATTGGTACTACACCTTCGTTGTAAGGGACTTACAAAAGGTAGTAAATTAAATGTTCATCTGGGCTTTCTCTTTCAGGTGCTGATATCTACCATTTTCTACTTTTATTAGGTTTCTCCTCCTGGTTTTCTAATTCATGACCTCGACCCTCCCTATCTCATCATCTTCTCAAGCCCCACAACCCTCTGAGATATTTATGCTCATCTAATTCTGGCCCCTTGAGCTGATTTTAATTGCTCCAACTTTGAGGTGGAATTTTACTGCTTTGTCACGTTGGGGGCAGGACAGTAAAATGTGGTGAGTCATTCAAAAGTTTGTTAACTTTGGCAGGACCAGAAAACCCTGCCGGTAGGAGAGGCCATAAAATTTTACCTCAGCTGTCTGGGTGGGTTCTGGAATTCCCTCCATAAACCTCTCTACCTCTCTCTCATTCTTTTGACATACTTTTAAAAATCTACCTCTTTGACCAAGGTTCTGATCATCTGCCCTAGTGTCACCTTAAGTGACTTAGGTATTTTGTTAGGTTAAAGACACCATCTAAGTTGTTATTTTCAGTAACTGCTATTGAATTTTTCTGAACTAATATTTTGGATTGTAGGAGTGTGAGCATCATTACCTCAGTATTTTGAAGCAACAAATGAATTCTGGGATTATAAAAGTACTTGGAAACTTCCCAATATCTGAATTATCTATTTGTATCTGTGTATCTGCAATTACAAACACTGATGGTGTCTGATCACAGATGTAGGTCAAAGGAGGAAGAGAGCAAACGGCTAGAAATAGAGCTTGGGCCATTCTGCGTCAATGTGTAAATATAACTCATTGTGGCTGACAAGAATCAATAGTGGAGGCATCCCTGCTCTCTTGGCAAGAATATATGATGTGAAAAATCTTAAAAGAGAGTGCAGGGAAATGTATTTAATTTGGGTGGAAAAGTATTTGGTTACAACTGTACTTATTTTTAAAGTGTAATGGCTTTTTGCCTTGATTCAGGTAATGACCAAGGGCTATGCACAGTATGACCTGTTTGGTGCCTCTGTATTAGAGAATACAATTATGGAGTCCCAGAGTAACATTATGGTGGATTTAGCTTGGAATAATGTGGAGAAAATCTTAGAAATTCCACCACTCAGATCCATTGCTACGCTGGTAAGGAAAACAAACTTTGATACTTGCTGATTTTACTGCACACATCATTATACAAATGAGGACAGATGTCTGCACACACACTGATAGCATATTCTCTGATTTTTGGAGACAGTTTTGTCGTCTTTCTTTTTGAAAGTCTCCAGATACCATGTGATTGCTTGTCCAGAGACGGACAGCTGACCAATCCAAGGTTTCAGCCAATGGAGCTGTAAATTCTGTTCAGCCATTGGAAGATTGTTGTCCATGGTGATAACCTCTAATTTTTCTCTGCCTATCTCAGTGTGGGGAGATCTGCACTGTGTTCCTAAACTTGTTCTTGGCTGAGTCACAAGGGTTTTTAAAAATCCTTTCATGGGATGTGGTACGGTCAGCATTTGCTGCCCATCCCTAATTGCCCTTGAGAGGGTGGTGGTGAGTCACCTTCTTGAACCGCTGCTATCCATGTGGTATAGGTATACTCACAGTTCTGAGTTCTGCGGTGTTGGATAAAGGAAAGTGTTTCTGTGCTGGAGAGAGAGAGTTACTCCTGGCCTTGTCTCTTGAATCCTTCGAGAATCAGTTGCACAGTAGCATTGTTAGATATTTGGAAACCAGCTCCCTGCTTGATTTTTAAAAAAATATATGTTTTTATAAAGGAGTCTTTGTAGAACGCTTTGTGTGTGTTCCCATTTTACCTAATGTATTGCCAGATCTCTGTTTATTTTCGGCTTTGGGTTAATCTGATTCCTATTTGAAGGTTGTATGTTCAAGTTTGGCTTTATTTTTCTGTGCCAACTAAGTCCCATAAATTAAATGCTGCACACAAATATTGGACAAAAAAAGGGAATTAATATCTTCATACAAATGAAATGAAAGCTGATTTACAGAAGTGTTGATGACATATGCATGGATTGCAGGTACAAGTATTCATACAAGCCTCCTATAGTCTGACAAGGATTGGCCCCCAAAAAATTCAAGGGGAGTTAATTAAGCTTATCACAATGCCATCCAATTGAGTTCTGAAAAACTCTGATAATTTTGCTTCTATGAGTTACCTTCTGGTAGGCTTTTCTAAATGTTCTATACTTAGCTTACCAGCTAGTAGTATTTGATATATTTTGATGTTATTTAAATTTTTTCCAGATTGATGTAATTTTAATATTTTGCACAAGAATGAGAACTTTTGAAATAATAAATCGGTGATTTCACTTCAATAGTTTGTTCGATCCAAGTCTGAGCTGTATACTGCAGCCCAGAAATGGGGTTAAGGACCTTGATGTACAAGTTTAGGTTTACCTTCCAAATTCACAGTAGTCGGTTAGATTGAATTGGCCTATTTTGCATTGTGCTTTTGCTACAGTTTTATCCCCCTTGTTTTTGTGGTTGTTTAGAATATCAAAGTGGAACCTGGAGACATGAGAAGTCCTGTTATTCAAATATATAAGGAGCTAGAATTTCTCCTTGTAAGTATTTACTTTAAATAAATATGGCATTTATAAAGTTCTTTCACAAGTTGATTTTTAAATTCGTAATTGTAAAGATGTATTCCAGTGGATTGCAACCTGAATACATTTCTTGTTTTAAGCAAACATTTCATAAATGTTTCTGTAGTGTGATCTTGGGTCACAAAATCTGAAAGCTTCTCTTTATGATGAGGCATACAAGGTTGTTTTACATTGCACACCAAGGAAGTATCCCTCTGTGGTAGTATATGTGGGACCTGGGTGCCTTTAGGCATATAATTCTTTCTACGTTTGTCTAAAGTTTTGAACTTCCTTTTGTTTAATTTAATATGTAATTTTAAAAGCATTACTTTAAGTTTGCATTGGTAGTAAAATTGGAACTTTAGCAATCACCAATTTCTTTTTCCTTTTAAAAAAATGTTTGTAGTTTAGTTGTATCTGTTCTTCTTTAACAAAGCAACTCTCCAGCTCTCTTCTGAAGTATCGGGGTGCAAGTTTGCTGAAGAAAGTCTGTGTCTCCTGAGAGTGCCATATGCTTGACTTAATGATCCCTAAATAGTGTCTTTAATCTGCATGCTGAAATAAATAATCCAGTTCAAGGTTCTTCACCCCACTCAATTCAAAATTAATTGGTTGGCCCACCCTCCCCTAGGAGCTCACAGAGAACGGCACTTGATCGGTGCAGATATAGCCCAGCAAAAGTACACCGGTAAGGATGACTAGGATTTTCCGACCCTATCATGACAAAGCCCATCGTGGGGGATGTGGCTTTCCAGTCAAAAATCCATTGACATTTAATGGAACTGGAAGATCCCTGTGGCAGGTGGAGCCAGAAAATCCCAGCCGATGAGAAGAAATAAGAAAGAATTGCAATTATATAGCACCTTTCATAAGCAGCAGCCATCTGAAAGCACTTTACAGCCAATTTGATTGTTGCTGTTGCTTGTAATTACTCCTACCATGTTCGTCTATCTTGTGCCATCATCAAAAATCCACTGTAGGCCATTTGCAATCGCTAATGCTGATTGAGAGATAAATATTTCCCAAAACACCGATAATAATTTTCCTGCCAATCTTCAAAAGAGTACGGTGGGATCTTTTGTGTTTATCTGAGAAGGTTACCGGGGCCCGGTTTAATGACTCACCCAAAAGACAGCACTTCTGACAGTACAGCACTCCCTCAGTGCTGCACTGGAGTCTCAGCCTAGATTTTTGTGTCCAAACCCTGGAGTGAGACTTGAACCCTGAAACTCAAAAAAGCGAGAGTGCTACCAATTTTAACCTAACCTTGATTGGGATGTGAACGTTGCTGGCCAGGCCATCCTTAATTGCCTGTGAACTAAGTGGCTTGCTTGGCCACTTCGGAGGAAAGTTAAGAGTCAACTACGTTGCTATGGGTCTGGAGTCGCACATAGGTCAGACAAGGTACGGTTGGCAGATTTCCTTTCCCAAAGAACGTAGAGAAGCAGATTTTTTTTTTACAACAATAGATAACAGTTTTATGACACCTTTACTGAAACTAGCTTTCAATTAATTAATTGAATTTAAATTCTACAAGGTACCATGATGGGATGTGAACCCATGTCCTGAGGACAGAGCCTGCTCCTCTGGATTATTAGATATTACTGGATTACTGACATTAACACTGCCACCATCTCCCCTGGCTGAACCACAGCTGATACAAAGGGGTAAAACTTTAGGGAGAAAGGATTGGGAAGAGATTTAAAAAATAAACAAATTTAAAACTTGAATGTTCTTAGAGATGTTAAACATATGCATGTTTTGATTGAATGACCTAGTTTCTGCTGTGTTGTTTAACAGGTTTTAGCTCAAGGTTTGAAAACAGGTGAAACAGAGTGGCCAGAAGTGTTAGAAGAAAAATCTGCAGTTACTCTTGTGCAGGAGTTAATTGAAGGTACACACTTTTCACATTTGAACAATATCAGCTATAAAATTTAGACTATTTTAGGCTGGATACTCTACAGTCAACAGTAGGATTGCCAAGTTATCTGTGAGCTCAATTTACTCTTTACCAGACAGTAATCATGTCCACAACATATAAGACTGGCAAGGTTGTTTTCCACAAAGCATTGTGCCTGAAGTGGCATGTTAAATCCTTTCAAACATTTTCAATCAGAAGTAAAGCTTTCTTTTCTTGAGTGCTCATTAAAGTGAGCAAAGATGATGCTGGAGAATAAAACACTCTCCCATTTTTTCCAATGACAATGACTGCGGTTTCATCCCCAGAAGTTTGGAGATGGGATGGAAAATTCCACACATTTGTTCATGTTAGAAATGGCATTTAATTCCCATCTCATATATGTTAATATGATTGGAGTAAAATAATTGGCTAAATTATACTGAAAGTTATGAAAATGTACATATACTATAATATGGGGATACACTTTGGGAGTTGCTTCTACTATGAATAGACATTTACATTTCACTGTTTGTTTTCATGTCTGATACAGAGCTAAAGGACCAGCTCAATGCCTCTCAACAGCAGCCGAAGAGCAAGGAGACTGAGGTAAGATCTGTTGGTGGGAAAACCTGTTGGTGGGAAAAGATATGGGAAATGTAACTTTACCTTTATTCTGTTAAGGGCAGGTTCTCTATAGGTAAACACTTGTTTGTATAACATCTGCAACATGTCAGCCATTCTTTCATTCCAGTAACGCCATGACACAGATAACCCCTAGTAAGGTCAACAGAATCTGGTCTCTTAGGGTGTACCTGCTGTGGTTCATTTTCCCAAAGCAATTGCAATAATTTCTAGTCAGTACTGGTCTACAGAGTTTTAGCTACATCATCAAGTGAAGTTGTACTAATGTAAGGGGATTTTGTTTGCAAAGGAATAATGCTAAGCAAATGTATGTTTGAGTCTCCAGTAATCTAGATTCAGATATGTTTGCAGTGTGTGATGAGAGAATGCTATCTTGGGTTTTGTTTGTGGCATTCTGTTAAAAGATAGTGAATGCAAATGAGCCAAGAAATATTTTGTTTAATTCATGTATTTAGGTTTCATAAGACTTAAAAAAATTAAATAGATAATTTAAAATGAGTTTGGAGAGAGTTCGGAGCATGCAAAAAAATTTAACTTCTCAATAGTTATTGTATCACGTTGCTGCTACTATGGATACAGGGCAGCATAGTGGTTAGTACTGCTGCCTCACAGCGCCATGGACCTGGGTTCAATTTCTGGCTTGGGTCACTGTCAGTACGGAGTCCACACGTTCTCCCTGTGTCTGCGTAAGTTTCCTCCGGATGCTCCAGTGTCCTCCCACAGTCCAAAAGACATGCTGGTTAGGTGCATTGGCCATGATAAATTCTCCCTCAGTGTACCTGAACAGGCGCCAGTGTGGCAACTAGGGGATTTTCACAGTAACTTCATTGCAGTGTTAATGTAAGCCTACTTGCGACACTAATAAATAAACTTTAGACTTGTCAATTTGCACATAGTTATTTTGTGCAGGTTTTGAAGCTTTGCTTCATCAAAACTGACATCTGAACATTAAGAAACAGAAATTTGCAGCAGTGTGGGATTAATTGGATCATTTTAAAGCACGGGCACAATGTTTTTAATGGCCTCCTGTGCTATGACTCAATGTAACGTTATGTGTTCTGCCTTGCAGTAAGATAGCACCCAAGATTTATTTATGGTGGGTTAGTGTATTGTAAACCTATTTAAGGATTTATGAGATGCTAATCATGGATTTTGGACCAACACTTTGTTTTTATTAAATTTATTTGTTTTAATATCAGAAATTAAGAAGTGATGTAGCCGCTGTTGAATCAACTATTCATGCATCATTTGCCCCTGAACGTGGAGATCTTGATTTTGCAGAGCAGCTTTGGACTAGAATGAGGAAAGGTATGTATGCCTGTGGGTCAGATCACCTCTGCAAGGAAGCACAGATATTGAGTATTGATGTCCAGTGGCACAGAGTGGGACAAATGCAGATCCTGTCTCTTATAGTGCCCTTACCAAGAACAAGAGCTATGAATATAAATTATGGAAACTATAGAAGCAATTCTAACAAGGTAAGAGGCAGTTTCCTGATTCAGTAGGGGGCTCATGACTTTGTGGAAGGCAAAAGTATTGAAAGAGTTTTGTGATTATGAACATAGATTTAACTGAAAATATGTTAGATGGGTAAACAATTTCTTATTATGAAAACAGAATGCTGAAAGTACTCAGCAAGTAGATGATAGCTACAGCACAGCTGTAAGAGTCCAGTGATTTACTAGGAAGAGCTGCAGTAATGGGACTAGATATTCATTTTTGCTTCTTTCCTCGTTCTCTCAGTAACCTGGAATTTATTTCCTTATGATTGACAAAAACTCTTTTCTGCTAATTTCTTTCTTTTAATTTAGCTATTTCTTCATACCAAGATGTGGTAGACTGCTTGGTGCTAGTTATTCAGCATCTAAAGTGCAAGGACATTCAACCATGGGTATGTAACAAACTCATTATTTTGATGTTTAACTAAATGGTGCAGCCTACGTGCTACTTGTACAGATGGCACCTAGCATTATAAAGGATGAGTCCTGGGAGATCCAGTTAGGGACCATATGCTTTCATTTAGTGACACAGATCACATCTCTCATGTATGCTGTTAACCTATTTAACCTTTATTCCTCCTCTCTTGATTTCCTTTCGTTATTCAATTCTCTAACTGCCCTCTGATATTAATTCTCAGATTAATCGAACTTTCCTTTAGCAAGTAAAACATGCCTCAACCTGAGAGGGTGGTGGATTTGGGGGCTAAGTTTGATGGTGTGGGAACGTGTTACTTAATCTTGAGCTCAATTAATTTCTCCAAATTTAAGTTCCAACCTTTGCAATCTCATCCATTTTAGCTCCTTTACTGACTATTGCTGGGACTTTAATCCACACCTTTTGACCTCAGTTTCTCTAATGTTCTCCTAGTTTGTGTTCCTACTTCCATAAAGCACAAATATTGAGAATTACTTGTGGCAGGCAGGAAAGTAAAATTAGGGTCACGATCGGATCAGCCACGATCTTATTGAATGGTGGAACAGGGTGGTTGGGCTGAATGGCCTACTCATGCTGTTTTTTTTAATGATTCTTAAATTCTGCATTTGAATTATTTCTGTTCTGGTTTTGTGAGATTATGGGCTTTGTGAAATCATAATAGTTTTTCTGTAGCTGGAACATTGAACAGCCTCTGTTCACATTTTAGATCCACCGAGGAAGCAACAGTTCTCTCAGCAAGCTGATTCAGCAATCATACCATAGCACCATGCCCACTGTCTCTGTTAATGGACTTACTGCTATCCGAATGCTATTGGAAATAGGACTGGATAAATTGCGGAGGGATTACATAAACTATTTTATAGGTAAATATTTTTTCACTCATGTCGAATGTTTGGTGGGGTGTTATTTGATTTTTAAAATGCTTCATTTGATTGTAAGTTTCTTTGCACACAGTGTTGCATAGAGTCAGAGTTTGATCGTGATTTCCAGATTTTACCGTGCTTCTGGAGAGAGCTTGCAACCTCTCCAAATGGAGAGAGGGGAAAGGTCTGTGATAGGGATGAAAAGCAGGGGAGATTAAATGACAAACATTTTCATGGTACAAACGTGGGTGGTAATGGAACAAGTAAAGAAAGAAGAGGTTTGAATGGCAGGGTCACGAGTGGCTGCCACCTAAAAAATTTTTTTTTAGAGAGAAACCAGAAAGGGAAAAAAAATCAAAACTATCAAAGTAAAAAAAAAAAGAAACAAAATGGGAGCAGAGGTTATGATTGAACTGCGTGTTGAGTCCAGAAGTCAGTAAATTACCTAGTGAAAGATGAAGTGCTGTTCCTCGAGCTTGTGTTGAACTTCACTGAAACACTGCAGTAGGCCAAAGACAACAAAATCAGAGTGTAACAAAGGTGGATAATTGAAATGACAAGCGATGGGAAGCTCAGGGTCATACTTGCTGGCTGGATGGACGTGTTCCGCAAAGTGGTCACCCAGTCTATATTTGATCTCTCTAATGTACAGGAGACCACATTGTGAGCAGTGAATACAGTATAATAAATTGGAAGAGTTATAAGTTTCGCTTGGAAGGAATGTTTTGGGCCTTGGACAGTGAGAAGAGAGGAGAATTGGTGTCATTGGAAGGGTGTGTAAACTAATGTCATGAGGTCTGGGATGAGAGAGAGGCTGCTGTGTTAAATTCTATACAACAAAGTGAAAGTCATTATTGAAAGAAGTATTTTCTTCTAGGTCAAGAACTCACGACTTTGAATTATTTGGTAAGAACAATGAATGGATTTTAGAAATTACAAAATACTTGAGATTTAGTTTCTATTTTATTTTAATAATTCGTTTTTCATGATTTTCTTCTGCAGGATTATTTTGTGAATTGCACTGTAACTCTAGATGAGCAGATACTCCGTCTCCAGAAACTGCACCATATACTCGAGTTGGTGGTGAGTTGCAGTGCCTTCCTCAACTTGAGCCATGAAAACCTCTTTACATTGACACAGTAAGCACTTTCCTTACTTCAGATGTTCTGGTACAAATAATACTCTCAAGGGTTACAGCAACACATAAATACACTTTCTTTGCCTGTAATGTTGCATTGTTCCACCTTGATACTTTTTTTTATAATGAACACCATGTCTCTCAGTTGGTATGCTGTGCTGTGTGCTGTACCCTCTGCTGAGTTATCGGTGTGCTGAAACAAATATTCATAGCAATGTAGTCCCTTATACTCCGTTTGTTCTTTTCCATAATCTCCGGGCTGTTCAACTTTCTATCTTTTATTTTTTCCAATCTGAAGGTTTTTAAAAGCAAAGCTGGATATTACCTCACTACCACTACCCAATTTGTCTCATTCTCACTTCTTACTGCTGTCCTGCGTTATGGCCAAGACTCATCATTTCTTTTCTCCATTCCAATAAAAGAAGCACCTAGACACTACTATAATAAAAGCTAAATACTGTGGACGTTGTAAATCTGAAATAACAGAAAATGCTAGGGGAAAAATTCAGCAGGTCTGGCAGCAAGAATGACAGAGTTAACGTTGGGAGTCTGTATGACTCTTCAGAGCTGGACACAGCTGTCCATGTAATACTTCAATACCTTGATTTCAATTTATATAGCTGAACTTTGTTATATTAATTCATAGAACCTAATTTTATTGTTTGACTTTAGAAGAAACTAAATTCTGCAAATTTTGGCAGTTCAATACAAGAATGTACAAAATGGAAAATTTAAATAAATATTTCTGGTAAAATAAAAGGAGGGAAGCTTTTCTAAACATCGAAACATATTTTAACACTAAGATTGTGATGGAAGAATGTTGTTCAAGATCATTTTAACTTGGGAGAAGCAGAATTTCGGGCAGTTTGCATAAACATTTAATGGACCCATACTGAGTGATTGTGATGCAGTAATCATAATAAAATGATCTTTCAAACTGAGTGGCTTAACTTTCTGAACTCCATTAAATTATGGTTTGAAATCTCTTTAAAACAGATGAAGGTAAAAGTCTATGAAGTGAGATCAAGCAAGACATTGGCATTATCTTGAATTGCTGTAGCAAGGAGCTAACCAAGACAGTGGGGACACGGTGGCCTCCTTCTGTACCTTAGATTACAGCAATGGTTAAGTCAACCCCCATTTTTGAAGGATTTTTTTGAAGCCTCAAAGTCAACTTGTATGCCACAATCTACAGTAAATATTTTATTTCTTGACACACTAAGAATAATGGTGCTGACTTTGTTGTGAGAGTAGGAATTGACTGTACATTCCATGTTTTACACACTTGAGGGTTTAGTGATTGTAAAGTTATTGCAAGTTTCTCCTCATTGGTTATAAATGTACTATGTCTCTTTGGTGATAGGTCGTGCACACGATACTACAAGGACAATCCACTGGATGAGCAGCATGTTTTTCAGTTGCCAATCAGACCCACTACCATCAATGCTTTCTATGAGAAGTAAGAATCATAACTAAGATGTTGTAGTGTTCACACAGAAGCAGTTTTACATTATTTATTTGCGGAAAAGAATATTTGAGTAAGAGGGGTTGATACACAGCAAAAGTAGGAAGACCTTTCAAAACATTTCACTGTAATGAGGGATAAAAAACATTGGATGCTCAATAAGCTAGGATAAAGGAAAAATAGCCTTGAAGTTATGTTAAAGGGGGCAAAGACATTGTTTTGGAGAAGGGTAATAACTTTCTTGAAGGAAGGTGCCAATGTGAAGAGAGTCAGTGGTTTCCAAAGAACAGGAACATAAATATGGAGCAGGCCAGACCTATGTGGCGAAAGAAACTGGACAGCGATGGACCACATCTGGTAGAGCAGGAAGCTGGATAGTGATGTACAACAGTGAAACAGAGCAATCGTGGAGAAAATAACATTGGTTGAACCTGTAATTCAAGTGTAGAGAGCATGAGCCAGTTAAAGAGGAAAGGAGTAAGCAAGCCAACCGATTAATGTATAGGAGTCTATATACATGAAACTTTGATTTATTTACAGCCCCCTCCTGAATGTATGGTCAGCTTCAATTTTTGGGTTGCCTAAAGGTGTCTTGTGCCTGTAGATAACTGTGCACATTGTGCTGCCAACGTACTCAAATACTGTGATGTTTGGATGTTTTAAGGTGTCAGATATGATTCTGCCTGACCCAGTGTTTTAACAACTTACTCCGTTATTGTGGAAACTGTATCTGACTTCTACTCCAAAAGATTGGGCACCCCTGGATTATTAGAGTATGGGGTGTTGGAGTGATTAGAAATACTTGTGGCAGCTATTTAAATATTTAGAAGTGATTTCCTGATGACACAGGTTTCTTGCATTCTAGTGAGCACCCCATCATGTGGCGAATGGAGATCATTAGTTGCCACGGACAGAGAGAATTGAAGACTATTTGGCAGCTCAACACTAGGCCACCAATGGATCATGTGACATTTACTACCCCAGGTATTTTCTTTTACACAATCAAACTCCTCAGGAATACTTTTCCTGGTACACCTTTAGCCAATTTTTAAAAACTGTGTGCCTTTAGTGTTCAAGTTGACTGATTCCATTTGATGGCGATCTTGCCCCATAGTGAAAACTGAAAATCTTCTGAAATAATCATTTCCTCTAAAATAAAATACAAAACTGGAAAGCAAAAGCTTCTATAAGTATTTAAAGAAGAAGAGAGTAGCTGAAGTGAATGTTGGTTTCTTGGAAGATGAGGCTGGGGATTAATAGTGGGGAATGCAGAACTGCCTGAGACACCAAATCAATATTTTGCCTCGGTTTTCATGGCGGAGGACACGAGTATTCTCCCAATAATAACAGAAAACACAGAGGAAATAGAAAAGGGGAGCTTAGAACTATCATTGTCACTAGAGATACAAGCAGTTGGTCTAAATAGGACAACATGATCGGCGCAGGCTTGGAGGGCCAAAGGGCTGTTCCTGTGCTGTAATGTTCTTTGTTACATTCATCGAGTTTATTGTTGCATTTCAACTCATCTCAGAAATTAGTGTTAATCTGTGATGTCTCTCCATATGGCGTTGGCGCGGTGTTGTCCCGTGAAATGGACGATAGTTCTGAAAGGCCAACAGGGTGTCTCTCGAGAACCCTCTCAGAAGCTGAAAGAGGTTACTCACAAATTAAGAAAAGGATTATCGATAGTTTTTGGTGACAAGAGATTCCACCACAAGGGAAAAAAATACCGAGCAAACTATTGGGATTGAAGACTGGCAAGCTCCCAGGGCCTGATGGCCTACATCCCAGAGTCTTAAAGGAAGTGGTGTTGGAGATAGTGGATCCATTGGTTACAATATTCCAAAGTGCCCTGGGTGCGGGAATGGTTCCAATGGATTGGGAAAATGCTAATATAAGGCCCTTATTCAAAAAGGGAAGGAAGCAAAATGTAGGAAACTATAGGCCAATTAGTTTAGGGAAATTGTTAGAATCCATTATAAAGGAAGTAATAACAGGACATTTAGAAAATCAAAATGCAAACCATCAGAGTCAGCGTGGTTTTATGAAGGGTAAATCATGTTTGACTAATTTGAGTTCTTAGAAGCTGTAACAAGCAAGGTGGATAATGGTGATCTTGTAGATGTAGTATATCTTGACTTCCACAAGGAGTTTGATAAAGTGCCACACAAAAGGTTAATACTCGACGTTAGTTCATGTGGGATTAGGGGTAATTTCTTAGTTTGGATAGAGGATTGGCTAACCAACAGAAAGCAAAGAGTTGGGATAAATGGGTCTTTCTCGAGTTGACAAGATGTAGTGGGCTGCCACGGGGTTTGGTCCTCGGGTCCCAACTATTTACAATCTATATTAATGACTTGGATGCAGCAGTAGTCAAATTTGTAGATGACACTAAAATACGTGGGAAAGTAAGTTACCATAATGAAATAAGAAATTTACAAATGGATATGGATAGGCTAAGTGAATGGGACACAATTTGGCAGATGGAGTTTAACATGGATAAGTGTGAAGTTATCCATTTTGGTAGGATAAATACAAAAGCAAATTATTATCTAAATGGAGAAAAACTTTGAAGTGCTTCGGTGCAGTGGGATCTGGGTGTCCTCGTGCATGAATCGTAGAAGATTAGTATGTTGATGCAGCAGGTAATAAGGAAGACAAATGGAATTTTGGCACTTATTGGTAAAGGAATAGAATATAAAAGTAGTGAAGTGTTGCTGCTACTGTACAAAGCATTAGTGAGACTGCACTTAGAATATTGTGTACAGTTTTGCTCCCCTTACTTGAGGAGGGATGTAGTTGCATTGGAGGCAGTTTAGAGGAGGTTCACTAGATTGATTCGAGAGATGAGAGGTTGTCTTATGAAGAGAGATTGGTCAGTTTAGGGCTGGAATTTGGAAGAATGAGAGGAGATTTAATCGTGATATACAAGATGATCGGGGGATTGACAAATTGGAGAGGATGTTTCCTTTTGTGGGGCAATCTAGAACAACAGCTCACAGTTTTAGGATAAGGGGTGGCAGATTTAAAACAAGAGGAGAAATTACTTCTCTTAAAGGGCCGTGAGTCTGTGGAATTCACAACCCCAGAGAGTGGTGAATGCCAGGACTTTGGCAAATTTAAGGAAGAAATGTACAGATTTTTAATTAGTAAGGGTTTGAAGGGCTCTGGTGAGGGGCAGGAGTTGAGGCCGAGATGAGATTAGCCATGATCATATTAAATGGCGGGAGCAAGCTTGAGGGGCTGAACAGCCTACTCCTGCTCCTAGTTCTTATGATTCTTCAGTTGGGAAACAGCAAGCTGAAGAATGAAAAAAGCCAGCACACAGCCAAACCCAGCAGCCATTGCTAAGAGTCTTCAAGAAGTGTGGCATCTTGGGTGCCTGATACAAGGAGAAGTGTGGGAAATCCCTTTTTATCTTGGAGTCAAATTCTGTAGGCTCTTAAAGCTGCACATATTTTTAACATTGATTTCAATTCAACACTCAGTTTGGACTAACTGGAGACCCAGAACTCTGGCTTTTAATGATGGACACTTCACGTTACAGGTTAGGCAGGAATCTGACTTCCTGGAGCCACCGCGTGTATGGCAGAAAACAGATCTTTGAAGTGATGCAAGTCATATGTAACCAGCCTCTCCCTCTCCTGAGCAGGGATGCCTGCATAACCTTGGATCTCCACCAGGCGGCAGAGGATGCTAACACAGCCAATGTCATTAGCCAACCAGAACTACACGGTGTGGAGTACTCGAACACTAAAGCATATCCAGGCTCTGACTTCTCTTTTTCCAGAGCGGGTTTGACCATTCTCATTGCAGGACGCAGAAAATTCCCAGTGGTCAACCCTCCGACCGGCCACAAGATGACCATGACACCTCCAGTGGAAGTCGAAAAAAGAGAGCAATCAGCAGCCCAAGGAGTCTCTACATCCAACCATGGCAAAAGTACAGCTGGTCAACACATGACATGAACACGAGTGATGCTGGAACCTGGTAGTAGTCTCCCACCATCGACAACAAAAGACAGAGATGAGCATACCACTAAACTACCTTCTTGTCTCAGGAATGCTCTTCCTCAGCCACAAGGGGCATTAAGTTGGCCACCCGGAGAAAGAAGTGACTTGGAGGTGAGCATGATGCAAGAAATTATTTAGAGTAGCAGCAATCACTGATCAATGCAACAGCTGGATCGATCAAGTTCAACACTAAGGACTGGACGAAAAGAATGAAAGCATACCCAAATGCCAGTCCAATCTCCAAGCTAACAGCAAGAACTAGAACTAACAAAGCCTACCACTCCTCCGACAGAACAGCGAATGAGATACGGAAGGGTTATAAGGCTTCCTGATTGCTTGAACCTGTAAATTCAAGAACTTGCAGGAGGAAAATGGAATAGTGAGAATGTTGTAATGGTGCTAATGCACTGATATTGATAGCAACAATGTAAATTGTGATGATGGAATACTCCCCACTTGCCTGGATGGGTGCAGTTCCAACAACACTCATGAAGCTTGACACCATCCAGGACAAAGCAGCCCGCTTGATTGGCACCACATCTACAAACATTCAATTCCTCCACCACCGACGCTCAGTAGCAGCAGTGTGTACTATCTACAAGATGCACTGCAGCAATTCACCAAAGATCCTTAGACAGCACCTTCCAAACCCACAACCACTTCCATCTAGAAGGACAAGGGCAGCAGATACATAGGAACACCACCACCTGCAAGTTCCCCTCCAAGCCACTCACCATCCTGACTTGGAAATATATTGCCATTCCTTTGCAGTCGCTGGGTCAAAATCCTGGAATTCCCTCCCTAATGGCATTGTGGGTCAACCCACAGAACATGGACTGCAGCGATTCAAGAAGGCAGCTCATCACCATCTCCTCGAGGGCAACTAGGGATGAGCAATAAATGCTGGCCAGCCAGCCAGCGACGCCCATGTCCCATGAATGAATAAAAAAAAACACTGTAAATGTATGAGACTGATAATGTCTGACGTGTAGCAAACTAGTGTAACTCCACACACATTGGATAAAGACTTGGGCGAAGGTGTAGTATAAGGATCTGGGTTTATGTGGGACTTAAGTACAGTGCTGCCCACACAGTGATGTAAGAAGGCATATGGTCCAGCAGTTAGTGGTGTTGAGAAAAGACGAGTTAAGTCCTAGGCATTGAGATAGCTTCTAGCCTGTACCCTTTACTGTACATGTATAAATAGTTCTATTGCTAATAAAGACTTTAATTTACTATAACCAACAGTTGTTAGGGAGAGTGTTGGAGCTACTGTAATTTCCTGAAAGTCCCAAGCCCATCTAAATGTAAGCTTTTCTAATCATGTTTTTAATGCATTTGAGATACTTGTGGCATTGAAGAAAAGTAGATATTTACTTGACTGGATATTATCTTTCTCTCTCATAATCTAAGACAGAACAGTTACTACTGTAGACTGTGTATGTGACAGTGTACCTTTAAGAGATTTTTTTAAAAAAATCAAGATCTCTGCAGGTCACAGCGTTCGGTGATGTCATTGTTGGGAGCAGAGAAAAGCTGTGGAGCTCAGGTGGCAAGGGTTGTTTTAGTTTCATTTTGGCTGCAGTGTTAGAAGCATAGCTGAAAAAAGTCTCTCTTTCTCTTTTTATTTTTAAAGTTTTACCAGTTAGCTGAAAGCACAGCTTGTTTGCCATCCTGCAGTAAAGAATCTGTGTTTTAGTGACTGGAATAAAGAATCCATGTTTTGGTATTTTTGGGAAGCTGAAAACTACAAGCTGCTCTGAGTTTTCAAGATCATTTGAAATCAGCATTCAACCCAGGGAATTGAATTCCAGTATCATGTGAGCTTTAGCCTGTGCAGTGATAAATCTGTTTCAAGGGTTGTGTTTATTGGATTTTTCTTTTAATTGGAATACATGAGAGATATTCATTAAGAGTTATACATTATAGCGGTTGTTTTGTTTCTTGTTTGTAATGGATAAAAGTTCTTGTTAATTTTCTTACTATACATGTTAACTATATTCTTAGATAAACCTTGTTTGATAAAAGCTCCCTGGTGGGTCACTTGAATTATACCTGAAGTGGAACATCCTAGCCAAATTCAATGTAAACTTATGCTTCAGGCAGTCTTCATAAAACACTTAGGTTTCTAACCTGAACCATAAAGTGTATCTATCACAAATTGGATTAAATCAAAATATTATTCCACCCATAAAGTATAAATGGTGCTTGGTATTCAGAAAATGTCACAGCACTTCCCACTTCTGTGCTATTATATATGTAGAGTTTGATTTGACAAAAGTGCTTATTTGGAAATGTGTGTGGTCATTTAATCCTTACAAACAATGGACTGCTGACCAGTTGATGGAGTTATTTCAAAATCCAAGGTTTAGTGCACTTCAAATTGAGTGCGAAGAAACTTGGCAAGACAAATAAGAGTCTATCACTAATACTATTATCCCATTGTGTTTTTAAGATCTGCCAGTTGATGATACAACTTTGAGTAGTGATTACGAGGAGGCATTTTATTACAACACAGTGATCAGCTGCAGTCAGGCACATTTCGTATAAACCTTTGGGAGAAAAGGTAAATGCAACCATCGTGTAAATTGATCACTCTTTTCCTCCACTCTCTTTGAGCTTATATGTGTGGTGACATCCCAGCATTTTTGGATGTGGGAATTCAAGCAATCTATCGCAGTTCCTGAACACAGGCCGGGTATTATAGTTATGAAAATGGAAACCCGAAGAAGAGTCATATTGGACTTGAAATATTAACTGTTTCTCTCCACAGATGCTGCCAGACCTGCTGAGATTTTCCAGCACTTTGTTTTTATATCCAATCTCCAGCTACCACAGTATTTTGCTTTAGTACCAAAGTGCTGAGCAATTCGTGTTGCTTTTACACTCCACCCAACATACTTGTCTTGCCTCAGTGGAAGTGAAATGAACTGGCATGATGCTGCATCCTCCTGGCTCACACTTACCTGCATCCTCCTGGCTCACACTTACCTGTATGGTAAAAACCACATCAATCTGTTCTCTACACACCCACACCCACCACACATACCACCACCCCCACACGTCAAATTCCAAACAATAACGTTACTTACATTAATTTCAGTTAGCAATGCAGTCTATGAATCAAATTAATTAACACAATTCAGTCATTTATATTCTTAAATCAACTGCAAATTTATTTTGTTTTTAAAAAATCTTACATTACTAAAATTAGGATCTAAATTCCATCTCATAAAAATGGCATACCATGGATTAAATTTAAATATATTTTGACTGACATATACTTTGTTTGATCTTTTATTTCTGTCTTGAATTTATTTTGTGTAGTGTTGGGTAATTAGAATTGGACGAATTGAAATTATTGGTCATTGTATGTGACATGTTACAAAGTTAAATTCATAGTCTAAAGATCCGAGTTTTCACAGCCCATTATATTTAAACCAGACCAAACTAAATTACCCTGAAATCTGACTCGCAACAACTCTAATGCCTATGAGTAACATAGCAGTAAAATAATTAATAAAACTTGTTCTGAAGATAATATTTATCCCTAATGAAGTGTGTGGTTCAAGTAGTACGCAAATTTGTAACAGTTGAGAACTGCTCTAGTTTGGTCTAAACGTTAGCCCAATAATAGAGTTTACAGATTGTGGACTAACTCATAGATGGATTGGCTATTTCTTCAGTTCACACCTTCCATTTTTTCTCAAGCCAAGGGTTTTATTCTTCCTATTGTTCATGTGCATTTCTTTATTGTTTTTGGAAAGATGTATGTTTTTTTTAATGAGGAAACAGCTCTCCTGCAGGAATCTGCTCTGTTATTAGGAGACACCATTACAAGTAAATATTTGTTATCCTAAATCCATAGTGAAACCATGATAATATAGACCTGGATTGGCACCACACCCATTAGGGAAGGACATATTGGAAGTGAAATCACTTTATCATGTTGTGAACTCCTTTACCTTGGCTGTGGAATTGAAATCTGGAATTTGGTTGATTGAGTTTGTTTATAATGCAGTTTTACTATCCTGGTGATGGCTGATATTCATTCGTAATAAAGCCATCAGATCCTTGATGGTGACAGTAGCGAAGTATCAATTCAGTTGTTCGAACACTTCATAATTT
This sequence comes from Mustelus asterias, assembly GCF_964213995.1. NCBI lineage: Eukaryota > Metazoa > Chordata > Chondrichthyes > Carcharhiniformes > Triakidae > Mustelus > Mustelus asterias. The sequence goes on from NC_135824.1 coordinate 2,546,622, forward strand.
AACAAACTTGAAGTAGCTAGTCATCTGTTTATGTTCTTGTACATCTACCATTGTATTGTCACAACAGCAATCTGGGTTTTTCACTGCCTCCGAAGTAGGAACATCAGTAATATAGCGCTGAGCAGTATACAAAGGGTGCACACGGTTGGGACAACTATCTCAGTAACCATCTCCATATGATTGACAAGAGGATCTAAAATTAAAGGGGAAAGGAAAAATATTACACTGCAAAAATTATATTCAGTTATTTTAGAGAAATGCTTTATTTTGCACCAAACCAAATCAATAAGCATATTTAACATGTTTCCTTACTGTGTGCCTTGTTTAAATTTCTTCGAAGTTGCATCTTTGCTTACCATAATTAGCCTGAGAATATTAGCAGCAGCAATATACTATTGTTCCTCTAATGTTAAAGGAAAAAGCTCATTACTGAACTGTTCACCAAAGCCTTCCTGTCTGGCTATACTGTACATTCTTTGCCCCCCCCCCACACACACACACACCAACACATTCAACTCTTTGTCCTCATCTTGAAATCCATCCAACATCTCACCTGCCCATTCCACCTTTTGTAATCTCCTCCAACCTTAAGTTTCCTTGTCCTCTTCAGCTTTCTGACTCTAACCTTCCATGCAACCTTTTCTCACACCCTAGTCCCAGAATTAATGGTAAAACTTTAAGCTGACTAACCATTTGGTCAGGAATTTCTTCTATAAACTCCTCCATCTCTCTACCTCTTCTTTAAAGTCTCCTTGATGTGTCTTTTCAGGTGAAGTTTTGTCACCTCTCCCAACCTTTCCACCATACACTCAAATACATAAAGGGCAAAAGAGTAACAAGGGAGAGAATAGGGCCTCTTAAGGATCAACAAGATCATCTATGTGCGGATCCAGAAGAGATGGGTGAGATCCTAAATGAATATTTCTCATCAGTATTTACTGTTGAGAAACGCATGGATGTTAGGGAACTTGGGGAAATAAATAGTGATGTCTTGAGGAGTATACATATTACAGAGAAGGAGGTGCTGGAAGTCTTAAAGCGCATCAAGGTAGATAAATCTCCGGGACCTGATGAAGTTATCCCAGGATATTGTGGGAGGCTAGGGAGGAAATTGCGGGTCCCCTAGCCGAGATATTTGAATCATTGATAGTCATGGGTGGGGTGCCTGAAGATTGGAGAGTGGCAAATGTTGTGCCTTTGTTTAAAAAGGGCTGCAGAGAAAAGCCTGGGAACTACAGGCCAGTGAGCCTCACATCTGTGGTGGGTAAATTGTTGGAAGGTATTTTGAGAGACAGGATCTACAGGCATTTAGAGACGCAAGTACTGATCAGGGACAGTCAGCATGGCTTTGTGAGTGGAAAATCATGTCTCACAAATTTGATTGAGTTTTTTGAAGGGGTGACCAAGAAGGTAGATGAGGGCAGTGCAGTTGATGTTGTCTACATGGACTTTAGCAAAGCCTTTGACAAGGTACCGCATGGTAGATTGTTGCATAGGTTAAATCTCACGGGATCTAGGGTGAGGTATCTAAATGGATACAAAATTGGCTTCTTGACAGAATCCAGAGGGTGGTTGTAGGGAATTTTTCTTCAAACTGGAGGCCTGTGACCAGCGGTGAGCCTCAGGGATCAGTGCTGGGTCCACTGTTATTTGTCATTTATATTAATGATTTGGATCAGAATATAGGAGGCATGGTTAGTAAGTTTGCAGATGACACCAAGATTGGTGGCATAGTGGACAGTGAAGAAAGTTATCTCCAATTGCAACGGGATCTTGATCAATTGGGCCAGTGGGCTGACAAATGGCAGATGGAGTTTAATTTAGACAAATGCGAGGTGATGCATTTTGGTAGATTGAACCAGGACAGGACTTACTCAGTTAATGGCAGGGCGTTGTGGAGAGTTACAGAACAAAGAGATCTAGGGGTACATGTTCATAGCTCCTTGAAAGTGGAGTCACAGGTGGACAGAGTAGTGAAGAAGGCATTCGGCATGCTTGGTTTCATCGGTCAGAACATTGAATACAGGAGTTGGAATGTCTTGTTGAAGTTGTACAAGACATTGGTAAGGCCACACTTGGAATACTGTGTACAGTTCTGGTCACCCTATTATAGAAGGGATATTATTAAACTAGAAAGAGTGCAGAAAAGATTTACTAGGATGCTACCGGGAGTTGATGGATTGAGTTATAAGGAGAGGCTGGATAGACTGGGACTTTTTTCTCTGGAGCGTAGGAGGCTGAGGGGTGACCTTATAGAGGTCTATAAAATAATGAGGGGCACAGATCAGCTAGTTAGTCAATATCTAGTAGGGGAGTCTAAAACTAGAGGGCATAGGTTTAAGGTGAGAGGGGAGAGATACAAAAGTGTCCAGAGGTGCAATTTTTTCACACACAGGGTGGTGAGTGTCTGGAACAAACTGCCAAAGGTTGTAGTAGAGACGGGTACAATTTTGTCTTTTAAAAAGCATTTAGATAGTTACATGGCTACGATGGGTATAGAGGGATATGGTCCAAATGCGGGCAATTGGGATTAGCTTAGGGGTTTTTAAAAAAAAAAGGGCGGCATGGACAAGTTGGGCCAAAGGGCCTGTTTCCATGCTGTAAACCTCTATGACTCTGACCATAGCTTTGCTCTGTAAAATAACTTGATGTGCTACATGTGCAGTTTTGTAGCTTGAGTAGTTGTGTGTACATTGGTCAAAGAGAGCGTTGAAAGCCAGCCATAGCCCACTGCTGTTGCACTTGGATGAATGCTGAAGGTCAGTGAAGTAGACAGGAGCCCATGCTGGTGGTCTGGGGACATAAATCATACAGCCACCCCCCCCTCCTTTCTCGGGGGCAAATAACACTGCGTCCAGATGAACTTTAAACATTGTAAGTAATTTGCATTTCATAATCAAGTAATTGCTCTTTCTAGAAGTGCAATGCTGTTATTTTGTTTGAAAAACTATGGCAAACAGTAAAGTCTTGAAAAAAACCATTTGGTTTTGAGGATTGTTCAGTATGAGCCATTCTTGAGGTGTGAGTGATTTTTGGCTACCATGGGCGAAGTATTACAACTTAATTAATTAGCCATAACCAGGAAAGCTAAGATTAAACAGACAATTAGGATGTTGCTTTCAAGGCTGTAGCTCAGCACTGAGGTGACACAAAGCCCCTAATACCTAAACTTCATCGTGCACTGGCCAAACCGTTGGCATGTTTGCCTGCTTCTCAATTGTTCGGTCTGTTCTTCTAGCTGAAAAGGGCAAACAAAGAAGAACCCATTAGCCTATGATTGCTACTATCTCCTTCTGCCCCTCTCCTATGTTGTAAGTGAAATGGTGTCGGTGAATTTTCAAAGAACTCTATTGAGGAAAGTATTTTAAAACTGGTTATTGTCTTAACATGTAAACAGAACTTATAACATGGGATTATATATATTTTTGGCCCATTTAAGGGAGAAAGCTGTGGTATTGCTGCATATTGATCTCTGTCTGTCTATTTGACAGCATTGTTTCATCAGTATTTTTGAGCATTATGCTTTTTGGAATTTGGACAGTGTTTGGCTCCTGCCCCAGCCGTCTTAAATTGAGAAAATGGGACAGACTAAATTTCTTCTGAATAGAGCAATTTCATGTTCCTATCTTTAACAACTCCCAAGAAAGACCACGTTATACAGCAATACTTTCCTTGCTTTGCTCTATATTTAACTTCTAGCCTTTTGCCTGATATAAGCTTAAAAACTGCAATATTGCACGTTATCCAAGAAAAAGGGCTAGAATTTTAGTCAGAATAGTAGAAATGTCAAGTTTGTGTACTTAATTTAATATTGCACTAAAATGTGTCATCATATATAGAAGTGCCATTCTGTGCTAATTGCCATTTTAAAACCTTTATTTGCCCTTTTCAAATGAGAACAGAAACAGACTATATGTCAAACAGGGAACATATTCCTTCTCTTAGGGCAACATGGTGGCACAATGGTTGGCACTGCTGCCTCAGCACCAGGGTTCAATTCCGGCCTTGGGCGCTGTCTGTGTAGAGATTACACATTCTTCCCGTGTCTGTGTGGGTTTCCTTCCTTGGCCAAAGGTGTGCGGGTTAGGTGGATTGGCCATGCTAAAATTGTCCTTTACTTGGGGTTATGGGCTTTGGGCCTGGGTTGGTGCAGATTCAATGGGCCAAATGGCCTCCATTCTCTGTTGAGTGGGGGGGGGGGGTTATGATTGAGAGTTATAGAAATGTCAAAAACATTGCTCGATTTTGTTTTCTCTCTGAAGCTGGCAGAAAGAACTTTTGACCTTTACTTTATGGGATGCAGAAGCTAGTGGTGGCAAAGGAAGAGCTTGTGGTGGAATTATTATACATAGGCTCTGGCCATAGAGGACAGATGGGCTGAAATGCCGAGTGACTGCATTCACATACCTGCAGCAAGCAATGCGTTGGTGGTAGAACAAGTCTCTGCAGCCTTGCGTTTCCAACTCTCGATCTAGCCGAAGAGGAAAGCGGAAAGAGTATTTTTACATCGCCTTGAGTAAGGGTCAAAATTCTATGGTCATGAGAAAGGGTGACTAAACATCAGACCAGAGGTTAACTGTTTACTGGAACTGCTTAATATGATGTTGAACAATATTCTGTCTCTGTGCAACATTAGTGCATTCTTTTGTTTTTTTGCCCGCTCTTTATTCTACAGAGAAACTAGGACACAACAGGCATAAAGCAGCAATTACTTAATAATTCTGTAGGATTCTCTGAAGTAAAATGCACATAGTGTTCTAAGTTGGCAGTTGCCTTTTATTCAAAATATTCACTTTATCTTTCCCCCACTGCTGTTCAAAGTGAAATGCCTTAGCACAGCAAATGCTGAATCTGTTGGTATTCTTATTCGCCCCAGTATCGTTATTGAACAAGCCTGAGTCAGTTTACAAACAATGTACAGTACATAATCTGGCCCACTGCACTAAAGTCTCCCTTCAGTTTTCCATATTATTCACTTGCACTGCCTCCCTGGGCAATCTCTTTCCTATATTCATCAGCTTCTCCATAAAACATTTATATCCAAGCTTCCTTCTATGTTTGTTTCCGTGTTTGTGATTTGGAGCTTCATGAGAGAAAGCTGTCATCTCCTGCCAGGATTGCCAATAATGTATTGTTTCTCTTTGATAAGAACGGTACTTACTTCTCTCTGGTTAGGAAATCCATTTGAGCTGATCATCTTCCTGTAGTATTGAACCGAGGCTTTGGGATACCTCCTCTTATTCTTGCTTTTAAAATCGATGTAGTATAGCCCAAATCCTTCTGAATAGCCTTCATCCCATTCAAACTTATCCAGCAGTGACCAGGACGTGTATCCCTTGACTTTAACACCATCCTTAACAGCTGCAACAAGTTTTAAAATCATACTAGTTTTTAAAAACACTACCAATGTAAAATGACAGAAAATGCTGGAAATTCACAGCAGTTTCATGAATGCTGATAAAAGGAAAAAGTTTGATTCATGCACTGTCAGAACAGAGTCTCTGCGCAGTGTTAACCTGGTTTCTGTGCATTTCCTGTTTTTATTTCAGAATTGTCCTGCCAGGAGCCTCTGTCTGCTACCTCACTCGTTACAACCTCTATCTCAACTGAATGACAAATAAAACAGCCTATTGAATGAACTGCTGTTGGTTTAATGAAAAGACAAAAGATTGCACTCTTTTCCCCACTCCTCACCCCACTCCTGAGTGGCTACTCCCTCTCTCTAATGCCCTACCCATGCCATGTTAACTTCCCTTGGCGAAGGGTTGAGTATTGCCCAGTTATTGAATGATATAGCGAACATGTTGCTTGTTACCACCTCCTTGGTATGGTAGTGATTTGTGGCTAAGGGATTACCCCCCACCACCATTATGATTATTAGTTTGGTAGCTGTGGTTAATTACTATTTGTGTATTATTTGAGTAATTTTATGTGACAAAACCTTCTTACAACAGCCAAAATTACAAAACAAAAGAGATATATCTAAATGCCAGTTTTTCTGTGTTAATCTGCTAATGGAATTGCAAGGTTGACTGATTTTTGAGAATAGCTTTGTTGGGGTGGGAGCAGGATGGTGGGAGGCATTTTTCTCTCCCCCATTAAAAGGAATTTTTCCTTTCATCCTTCCTTCAGTAGTCTCTCCCATTCCATTTGTAAGACACTTGAATCAGAATTTTTTTCTGCTTTATTGTTGTTATCCCTTCCCATGTCGGAGTTAACTACCTAGTTTTATCATATGCCACCCTTACTGAGGAATATGTCATATTTTGATAAAAAATTAGCCACCTTTAAGAATCTCGTTAACGTAATTGTTCATGTACTGCATTCGCCACTTGTCACAGAGCTCGGTACACTGCTGTTTTTCAGAAACTCCGTTTTCTGTCACATAGATCCTAGGGTTTCCATAGCGACTCTGAAACAAAATAGAATAAGAAGAGTCATAGAGGTTTACATCATGGAAACAGGCCCTTCGGCCCAACTTGTCCATGCCACCCTTTTTTTAAAAAAAACCCCTAAGCTAATTCCAATTGCCCGCATTTGGCCCATATCCCTCTATACCCATCTTACTCATGTAACTGTCTAAATGCTTTTTAAAAGATAAAATTGTACCCGCCTCTACTACTACCTCTGGCAGCTTGTTCCAGACACTCACCACCCTCTGTATGAAACAATTGCCCCTCTGGACACTTTTGTATCTCTCCCCTCTCACCTTAAACCTATGCCCTCTAGTTTTAGACTCCCCTACCTTTGGGAAAAGATATTGACTTTCTACCTTATCCACTCATTGCAACTGATCAAATTTCAGCCGTGCACAAACTGAAATAATCTTAATGTACGGTGTTTATACGGAGTGAGTTGCAATGGAAGAAAGAACAAAACTCGCAAATGACAGGATGAGCTAATTAGAATCTGCTTAGAAATGATTTGAATTATAATTGATATTAGGATTATTACTTAAAACATTAAATTCTATAATTGGGACAAGGGTGAGTTGGCAATAAGTAACAGTCTCCATTTAGTCAAACATTTTGACTATCAAATCAATGGATGTGAGGAAATAGAATTCTGCTGGAATTTTGTTGCTGTACAGTCAGTTTGCACACTGAAGGCCTTGCCATCTCTACTGACCTCGCTACTCCTGAGGTCACCTGCAGCCACTTTAGTTCTATCCCTCACCATCCACATTCACAATCCACATTCACAATTAACTTACGACACACTTCCAACTCCCAGCTGCTGGGCCTTTGGTTCTCCATTCTCCAGGATGCCATTGTAGCCTCAATTTGCTCCCTTACTTCCATCTTTGACTTTGATCTCAAGTCAAATCTTCCCAATATAAGCATGCCATCCCTTAAGGGGCACAGCCTTGACTGTTAACTTCCTTGACCGGATCTGACTGCACCATAACATTCTCATTTTCCTTTACCAAAACTACCCACTGCTCCAAACTCTCTTTCTGGAGATTATCCCGTTTCTTTTCTTCAATACAGACTTTATCCCATCTCCTGTCCCCACCATTCTCACTTCTTAACAAGTCCAAGGAGCTTAAGGGCTTATTTGCCATCAAGATTGAAACCATCCATCTTGCTCCTTCTCTCTTCCCTTACCACTGCACATCAACCAAACCTCTCGCTGTACCCCTGAAACAGAACTGTCCCTAATTTTTCTCCCATTTGCCCGCATGCTGTCTGAGTAAACTAATTCCATCCATGGACCTACTCCCATGACTCCATTCTCACTAAACTGCTGCTAATGCAAGTGTCCATTTTTGTCTGTTTATGCTGCTATGAAGCATACCAAGATTTGTTTTTCCCCTGTGTAAGGGTGTCATATAAATGCAAGTTGGGATTAAGTGATTCTGCAATCTAGTCCTGTGTTCATTATTTCAAGTCCTAAGATTTGTAGATTTTACAGATTGAAAACCTGGTGCAAGACCATACCAGTGTTTGTGCCATGTGTACTGTCTACACTCAGATTTTCTGTGGTTGAGTAGAATCATAAACCATTCTCTTCAAATTATTAGATTATTTTTTTAAATAGCCCATTCTTTTCCCCTGACATGTTAACCACACATGATATCTTCATGATTGCATGCATGTTGTACAACAGAACGCATCAGGGGTTGGTCATTTGTGGAAAATAAACCACCTGTGCTGAAGGTGATCTATCATACAATGCTCAATAATCAATGATAGTTGGTGATTTACCTTTTGTAAAGTTGCTGATGACTGAGAAATTGGCTGCTGCATTTGCATACATCAACCATGACTGCAAAGTAATTCATTGCGTGCTGAGCACTGAGATGTGAAGAGGATGAGAAGTCACTATCTACAAATGCAAGAATTTCCATGTTTATGAAGCAATTTGTGATTTGGACCTTCCTGATTCTTTTCCAGGTTGCAGGACTATATGCCTATGCACTTCAGCACCTTGTATCCAAGACATTAAGACTGGGATCTTCCGATCCTATTGTGGGAAATTCGACCGTCTCGCCAAAAGTCCAGTGACTTTCAGTGGGACTGGACAATCCTGGCAGCCGACAGGGCCAGAAGATCCCACCCCATATTCTCATTTTTCTCCTGGATTTTTCTACTTTTTCTATCATCTTGCTCTTTGCTGCAGTTTTACAAATTGTTGTATATTATTTTTATTCCTAATAAAGATATTTTGTGTGCTTCCTTTGTGACCTGAATGTGATGTGGTTTGTAGTATCCAACACTCAAAGCCACAGTTGTATCGCTCCTGAGCTTCTCTCTTTACCCACTGTGTATGCACTAAAGCAAGTCACCAAAGCTTCTTCAACATCACCTCCCAATCCCATGACCTCCACCACTTAGCAGAACATGGGCAATAGTGGATGGAAACACATCGTCCTGACTTGGACATATTTTGCCATTCATCATTGCTAGGTCAGAATCTTGAAATTCCCTACCTTCATCATACAGATTAGTGCGGTTCAAGAAGACAGTTGACCACCACCTTCTCAAGGGCAACTTGTGATTGGCAATGTTAGCTGTGCCAGTGATGTGTCCCCAGAAGGTGTTTGGACCTACATTTCCTTCATGTAGCGATCTTGGTTTACTGAGATGAGAAAACAAAATACCTAAGCTGATGTACGAACAAAATATCTCCTCCTTTTAAAAACCATTGCCCAGAACATCCTTGTGGCTCGGCCAAGGTTTGGAAGCGATTATAAGAATTGTCGGATGAGCCAGTCATTTACCTCACCGGCCTCGATATTGCACTTCTTCAGGTATTTCTTGTTTGTCATTCCAAAGTCAGGAAGCTTGGACAGTGGATTAACTGACTAATTACTAAGAAGTTGATGTATTCAAGTAATAACTGGTTTATTATATACAACTGAACAATATTTAGCCACTCATGATTAGGTGTCACTGCTGAAGCCATGAACATTCTCCTTCGTGACTCCTCTTCATGTGTTCTCTTATATCATCATTATGGGAGGTGATATTCCCACAGTCCCACACATTAACCCTTACAAATTCTAATACTGCAGTTTTCAAAGGGCAATTGCATAAGCACCTGAAGAGAAAACATGCAAGGTCACACAGGAAGCACAGAACTGACAAAGATGCTCTTGCAGAGAGCTTTGGGATGGCTTGAGGTTGTGAAGGACACAAACAACATATTAAGCTATGTATCTCTGATTGGCAGTAAATACCTTAATATAATTCAGAATCCTCCTGAAACCCCAAGGTACAGAGTACAGCCACTCAGAACCTGGATCTGGCCACCGCGGGTCAACAAGTTCTGCCAAGTCACGGTCTGTATAATAACTTGGTCCCTTGCTGTAATGGTAGTTCCTGTGAGTGATGTAGCGAGTTGTGAAGTGACCCAGCCCAAAGAAGTCTGCTGTGCCTTTGATGAAGTGTTTCTCCTGTGGAGTAAAGGCAGGCAACCTGGAGCTGCTCAGGCCTTCCTGTGAGCTCTTCCTCCCTGTTAACATAGCAAACAGCAAGTTAGATCAAATTCAGGTACAAAGATTAAACAGTTTAAAGAAGACAAATGCTCATATGCAAAACAAAGTTCTTGTTCTGGCTTGCCTCTGGTTGTGATGTAAAATGCATATGTCCTCATAAACATTAAGTCATGTCTGCCTCAGATTTGATTAAGATCCACGTCTGCACCAACATTATTTAAATGTTTAAAATAGAAACCACAGGAAACGATTGGACAGTGAAATGGAAGTTTGTAGAGACATTTTACACACTTGTGACTTCCTTGCTAAAAAAGTCATAAAAGCTACAAGCATGCAAAATAAATAAATACAAGGCCTTTCTATTTATGCAATTTTATACTATGCTAGGACTTGATTATAAAACGCTTTTATCTTTCCCCAGCCAACACGTTTGGAATCCTACTGTAAGGCACGTTTGCATTTGCTTTGCGTATTTAAACTCATTGCATTGATGTGTATAGAAACCCATTGTGGAGAGCTTTGAGGAGACAAGCCCTCAAGTTGCTAACCCACTGTACATTATATCACTGCCCACATTACTCTACAGAAACTGAGTCTATGTAGGCTCACCCACAACAGCAGGGGTTCCTGGGGTTACATTATCTGTCTGGCTTTTGACACACAGAAAGTGAAGGGAGATAAAATGAACACTCCAAATTAACCCTTCTCCATACTCGCTATGAGAAAACAAAATGGATTCTGTAGCATTAAATGCTGGAAAAACTCTGGCAGCATCTGAGAGAGAAATAGTTAACATTTTGAGCCTGTAAGACTTCTTCAGAATTGTTCAGAAGAAGTTATATGGACTCGAAGCATCAACTCTCCTCACAGATGCTGCTAGACCTGCTGAGTTTATCCAGCATTTATTGTTACATTTCAGAATTCCAGCATCCACAGTATTTTGTTTTTGGCGGCACGATAGCACAGTGGTTAGCACTGCTGCTTCACAGCGCCACGGATCTGGGTTCGATTCCCGGCTTGGGTCACTGTCTGAGTGGAGTTTGCACATTCTCCTTGTGTCTGCGTGGGTTTCCTCCAGGTGCTCTGGTTCCCTCCCACATTCTGAAAGATGTGCTGGTTAGGTGCATTGACCCGAACAGGCGCCGGACTGTGTCAACTAGGGGAATTTCACAGTAACTTCATTGCAGTGTTAATGTAAGCCTTACTTATGACTAGTAAATAAACTTTACTTTAACTTGTATTTGCTACCTTGTTAATGATATTTTAGATCCCTAAATAATCCACCAGCAAGCGAAAACTCTAGACCTCAGCAATAAAACCAGAGAAAATGCTGGAAAAAATTCAAAACACATCCGTGAAGAGGGTATCATGACCTGAGCAGACTGGGTCAAATAGTCCCCTCATTGCCCTCTCCTCATTTGACTGCAATGGGCTTCTATTTGATAAGAACATACTTGTCTATTCAGTGAGTTTATGGACTGTGATCATAAAAAAAGAATAGGGGACAGGTTTAACAAAAAAGAGGTTTTATTACACTTAAACTGATCTAAGTCATTAAAATATGCACTGACTTTTGCATGCACCCATGCATAATCAAATTTCACAAGCAAATACAGATTACAGAGTGGGGAAGGATGGGTTGGGCAAATTCAAGTTAATAAAAAAATAGAAGAGTATTACTGTTAGTAATTTGCTGACTTCTTGCTGAATTCAGTGTTCTTGATGCATCCAATTTAAAATGTAGGTGACTGAGTTTGTTCCTTGGGAGATGATGGTGATAGTCTGGATTATTTTAAGAAATCTCTGAGTGCAGTGGGGTGTCCCTGGGTGATCATAGTTTGCGAACAGGGCTCAAAGTTTACCAACTGGGCTGGGGAAAGAAGGAAGGACCCCACTTGGGTCTCCTCCCAAAACTGATTGTCCTCAGTTCTGCAGAGAAAGCATGCATTTAAAATATACAAAGGGTTGGGTTGTCATGTGACCTCCAACTGCCAGAGGAATTGGAAAAACACATTATCCATGAATTCCAAAGGTGACTTGATTAGCTCATGTCTGGAAGCTAATTTAGCCACGGTCCCATTGCCCAAGTGAATAGTACAAAGGGCTGTCTTCAACAGTTGAATACCTTAGGAGATTGCTGTAGATGATTTGCTAATGAGACAGGGGTTGGGAATCTCATGCTCCCCGAAGTCAGCTTTTGACAGGTTTTATGGGCAGATGGTCTCCACTCCAGTAAACTGAATGTGGAACAATATAGTAATGCAAATTGAGGTTCGCCATCTTGGGCTGTGAGTTCAAATCACTTTAGTCTCAGCACTTTTAAAATTTTTAAAAGTTCAATTCAGATTCCCAGCCGGTGGATTAAAATCATTATTTAGCATAAAGCACACCAGGGAAATCTGAGTTAACATTTCTGAGAGTTGGTAATTAGAAGGTTCATCAACCTGAAACGTTAACTCTTTCTCTCTCCACGGATGCTGCCTGAGCTGCTGAATATTTCCAACATTTTCACTTTTTACTTTAAATTTCTGGCATTTGGGGTATTTTGCTTTTGTTATAGATCCCAGCATCTGTTTATCTGTGCTTTTGGGTCTCAGTATTCCAGCTTGTAGTCAGTGTGCATATGTGTGCGCTCAGTATTCCCTCCCATAAGTTACACTTACCAATGCAGTCCTTCATTACTTGAGGGTAGTCCCCATTGAAAACTGGGTTGGCAAACCAGCCGAGATAAAACTGGATGTATCGCTCAGCAGCCTCGATATCCTTTTGGCTTGTAATGTCGACCGGCTCTCCCCATTCACTCGTGATAGAAATACCCACCAGTCCTTTCATATTAAGAGAATATTGAATGAATTATTTGCATCATACAAATAGTATCTCAATTAGAATATGCATGAATCAGCTGCAATTTTTAAACATGTGCAACTGATACATCTCTACAATGCAGCATGGGACTTTATAGAATGAGGCCATTTGGCCTCTCATGCCTGTGCTGGCTCTTTGAAAGAGCTTTCCAATTAGTCCCACTTCCCTGCTCTTTTCCCTTAGCCTTGCTTGTTACCTTTTCAAGTATTCATTGAATTTCCTTTTGAAGGTTACCATTGAATCTCCTTCCACCAGCCTTTTACCTTTAACTTACTGCATAAAAATATACTCAAATTCCTTCCAGTTCTTTTGCCAGATTGCCTTAAATCCATGTCCTCTGGTTACTGATCCTTTAGTAAGAAGTTTAACAACACCAGGTTAAAGTCCAACAGGTTTATTTGGTAGCAAAAGCCACACAAGCTTTCGAGGCTCTAAGCCCCTTCTTCAGGTGAGTGGGAATTCTGTTCACAAACAGAATTTGTGAACAGAATTCCCACTCACCTGAAGAAGGGGCTTAGAGCCTCGAAAGCTTGTGTGGCTTTTGCTACCAAATAAACCTGTTGGACTTTAACCTGGTGTTGTTAAACTTCTTACTGTGTTTACCCCAGTCCAACGCCGGCATCTCCACATCATACTGATCCTTTGCCAGTGAAAGCAGTTTCTCTCTGTTTACTCTATCTTCATTATTTTGAACACCGCTTTTAAAACTCTTCCTAACCTTCTCAACTGTAAGGAGAACAGCCCCATCAGGGCGGCATAGTGGCACAGTGGTTAGCACTGCTGCCTCACAGTGCCAGGGACCCGGGTTCGATTCCCGACTTCGGTCACTGTCTGTGTGGAGTTTGCACATTCTCCCCGTGTTTGCGTTGGTTTCCTCTGGGTGCTCTGCTTTCCTCCCACAGTCCGAAGATGTGCAGGTTAGGTGGATGGGCGATGCTAAATTGCCCCTTAGTGTCAGGGGGATTAGCTACGGTAAATGCATGGGGGTATGGGGATAGGGCCTGGGTGGGATTGTGGTCGGTGCAGACTCAATGGACCAAATGGCCTCCTTCTGCACTGTAGAGATTTTTTGATCTGCTGTCACTCCACATAACTGAAATTCCTCATCCCAGATCTAACTGAAATAAGACAAGACATGCTGGGGCTGAATAGTTATAATAGATACTGCCAATCCATGACTTCCTATATATACAGAACACAATATTTATTTATATTTACACACAACTTGCATCTACCTGTAAACAGTGACAATTCCATGGAGTTGTGTCCATCTATCACTCAAATCTCAAACACTATTTGAAGCTGATGAAACATTTGACTCGATAAACACTACAATCTTTACAGCAGAAACTAGTGGAAGAGTACAATATGCATTACTCCGGCTGAGTCCCGGTGGTAAATGTTTGCACTTTGATTTGGTTCTGTCTGATCGGTTAGCTCAGTTACCTTTTTGATGACTGCGCCAGAGCCTGTCGTATGTGTGCCAAGCCTTCGCGTGAGCCTGTGAAGCAGAAATCAACGCCGATCGTGTTACTGAGATTACGGTTTGTTTGTATTTTCCTCCCACACAGTCTTTTTTTGAATTTCTCAGTTCTCATCCCCACCTTAATGAGCTCTGTCCAAAAGTAATCTACATCGCAAAAGTTTACAGATTTGTTTTATAGTTTTGCTGCAGATCTTCAATGTAGGGGGTTACAAGGCCGGTGCTTTCTTCTGAAAGTTTACGGGTAAGCTTGGCTCCGTGGTAACACTTGAAATTCTGAGTTAGGTTTGTAGGTTTGAGCCACACTACACAAACTTGAGCCACATGATCTAAGTTGACATTTCAGTTCAATACGCAGGGGTGCTAAGGTCTCCTGATTATTGTGTAAAATACCCAATGGATAAGAACAGGGGTGTTCTCCTTATGTCTTGGCCAATATTTATCCGACAACCAAAAGCAAAAGATCTTCTCATGTCTGTTATACCTTGCCTAAATTGTCTGAGCATTTATAAAGAACAATACAGTACAGGAACAGGCTCTTTTGCCCCCACCAAGATTGTGCCGATTCCTAATCCTTTTTGATCCACTATTTATTGCCCATACGTGGTTTCTATTCCTCTGTTTGCCACCCATTCTATGTGTCTATCAAGATATGCCTTGAACGTTGCTAAAGTGCCTGCTTCTACCACCTCCACTGGCAGTGCTTTCCAGGCACCCACCATCCTCTGTGTGAAAAACCTACCCCACATATCTCCCCTAAACTTTCCCCCTCTTATGGGAGGCGAGGGAGGAGATTGCGGAGCCTTTGGCGATGATCTTTGCATCGTCGATGGAGACGGGAGAGGTTCCGGAGGATTGGAGGATTGCAGATGTGGTCCCTATATTCAAGAAAGGGAACAGGGACAGCCCGGGAAATTACCGACCGGTGAGTCTAACCTCAGTGGTTGGTAAGTTGATGGAGAGGATCCTGAGAGACAGGATTTATGATCATCTAGAGAAGTTTAGTATGATCAAAAGTAGTCAGCACGGCTTTGTCAAGGGCAGGTCGTGCCTTACGAGCCTGGTTGAGTTCTTTGAAAATGTGACCAAACACATTGACGAAGGAAGAGCGGTGGATGTGGTCTATATGGACTTCAGCAAGGCGTTCGATAAGGTCCCCCATGCAAGACTTCTTGAGAAAGTGAGAGGGCATGGGATCCAAGGGGCTGTTGCCTTGTGGATCCAGAACTGGCTTGCCTGCAGAAGGCAGAGAGTGGCTGTGGAGGGGTCTTTCTCTGCATGGAGGTCAGTGACCAGTGGAGTGCCCCAGGGATCTGTTCTGGGACCCTTGCTGTTTGTCATTTTCATAAATGACCTGGATGAGGAAGTGGAGGGATGGGTTGGTAAGTTTGCTGACGACACCAAGGTAGGTGGTGTTGTGGATAGTTTGGAGGGATGTCAGAAGTTGCAGCGAGACATAGATAGAATGCAAGACTGGGCGGAGAAGTGGCAGATGGACTTCAACCCGGATAAGTGTGTAGTGATCCATTTTGGCAGATCCAATGGGATGAAGCAGCAGTATAATATGAAGGGTACCATTCTTAGCAGTGTAGAGGATCAGAAGGACCTTGGGGTCCGGGTCCATAGGGCTCTTAAATCGGCCTCGCAGGTGGAGGATGCGGTCAAGAAGGCGTACGGCGTACTAGCCTTCATTAATCGAGGGATTGAGTTTAGGAGTCGGGAGATAATGCTGCAGCTTTATAGGACCCTGGTTAGACCCCACTTGGAGTACTGCGCGCAGTTCTGGTCACCTCATTACAGGAAAGATGTTGAAGCCATTGAAAGGGTGCAGAGGAGATTTACAAGGATGTTGCCTGGATTGGGGGGCATGCCTTATGAGGATAGGTTGAGGGAGCTTGGTCTCTTCTCCCTGGAGAGACGAAGGATGAGAGGTGACCTGATAGAGGTTTACAAGATGTTGAGAGGTCTGGATAGGGTAGACTCTCAGAGGCTATTTCCAAGGGCTGAAATGGTTGCTACGAGAGGACACAGGTTTAAGGTGCTGGGGGGTAGGTACAGAGGAGATGTCAGGGGTAAGTTTTTCACTCAGAGGGTGGTGGGTGAGTGGAATCGGCTGACGTCGGTGGTGGTGGAGGCAAACTCGTTGGGGTCTTTTAAGAGACTTCTGGATGAGTACATGGGATTTAATGGGATTGAGGGCTATAGATAGGCCTAGAGGTAGGGATATGATCAGCGCAACTTGTGGGCCGAAGGGCCTGTTTGTGCTGTGGCTTTCTATGTTCTATGTTCTATCTTGAACCTGTGCCCTACATAACAAGAATGACCATACCACATTGGCGATGAAGCACCTTAGGATGCCCCAGGAACATGAAAGGTTCTGTACACAAGCAAGTTCTTTTGTATTTCAATGAGTTAGGCATTTTTTGATACTGAGAAAAGGGAGAGTACTTACCTTAATGATGTTGTGTGCAGCCCTGTACGCTCCTACTCCTTTCAGCTGTAACCCCGGAGCATGCTCTCCCACCTCATATCCCTCCACAGCCGTGGACTACAATGAAAGATGCAATACTTTATTATCCAAAGGAATCACTTCACACAGATCTTCATTACTGATAATGACCTATGAAACCTCCTCCTTATGAGTTTGGATCTAACAAACATAAATATTAGGAGCGGAAGTAGGCCACTTGGCCCCTCGAGCCTGCTCTGTCATGTAATCACATCAAGGCTTATTTGAATGAATCGTTTTTGTCCATGTTAAAGATTCAGAGTGTTGTTTTTTAAAATTCATTTATGTGATGTGGGTGTCGCTGGCTAGGCCACCATTTATTACCCACCCCTAGTTGCCTTTCAGAAGGTGATGGTGAACTGCCTTCCTGAACCGCTGCAGTCCCTGACATGTAGGCACACCCATAGCGCTGTTAGGGAGGGAATTCCAGGATTCTGACCCAGCGACAGTGAAGGAAGGGTGATATATTTCCATGTCAGGATGGTGAGTGACTTGGAGCAGAACCCCCAGGTGGTGGTGCTCCCAGGTATCTGCTGCCCTTGTCCTTCTAGATGGTGGTGGTCATGTATTTGGAAGGTGCTGTTGGTGAGTTCCTGCAGTGCATCTTGTACATGCTACACACTGCTGCCAATGTTCTTCAGTGGTGGAGGGAGCGAATGCAGCAGGATGGACATTGAAGCCCCACATCCAAAGTAATTCTGCATCCTCAGTGCCTCCTCCAAAAGGTGTTCAAAGTGATTAATCAGCAGGAGTTTGACCGGATGCCATGAGACTATATGGAGTCTAGAGTTGACTGTATACCACTGTGCTGCCACCTCTGCTGGCTCTGTCCTGCCGATGGGGCAAGACATACCCAGGGATGGTGAATGTGGTGTTTGGGGTGTTATCTGTAAGGTATGATTCTGTGAGTAAGATTTCAGGCTGTTGCTTGACTAGTCTGTGAGACAGCTCTCCCAATTTTGGCACTAGCCCCCAGATGCTAGTAAGAAGGACTTTGCAGGGTCGACAGGACTCGGTTTGCTGTAATCGTTTCCAGTGCCTGGTCAATGCCAGGTGGTCCGTCCAGTTTCATTCCTTTGTGTTTTCTTTGTAATGTTTGAATACAACTGTGCGGCTGCTGGGCCATTTCAGAGAACATTTAAGAGTCAATCACATTGCTGTGAGTCACATGTAGGCCAGACCGGCAGATTTTCTTCCCTAAAGGACATTAGGGAACCAGATGAGTTTTTACAACAATCACTTGTCATCATTAGACTTTCATTTTTTGATGTTCTATTAAGGTTTAAAGTCCATCATCTGCTGTGGTGAGATTCAAACCCGGGTCCCCAGAGCATTACCCTGGGATTACTAGTCCAGCGACAATACCACTACGCAGTGTCTCTCCTTGAAGGATAAAGGCTAGAACCAGGACTCTTCTCAAACACAGACTTCCCAACTTCCATTCAGTGGGTTTGTTGGCGGAAAGGGCAAGTGGAAATCAGGGGAAGTAAAACAGGAATTCCCTAAAATAGGAATAGGATAATTGGTGCATATCTCTTATCAGCAAATCAGGAATATCCTAAGCAAGATATCTGCCTGTCTTCAACTGGAGAATGACAGAAGTAATCTAACTATTCTAGATATTATTCCCACTTATCTGGAAGCAGAACAAGTCTAAACTTTGTGTCCTGACCTACTCAGGATAGGTTAGCTGTGCTGTCTCCCAAACTATGAGAAACATTCTGGCTGTTCCAGTCCAGTTTTAACTATGGAAGAATGAGAAACTAGATCTGTCTGCAACGTTTGGAGTCAAGACCCTCTCTGATGATGTGGCAGAAGCATCCTTGAGTTCCCACCATCATCTAGCACCATGCAGAGTGTATGTGCCAAAAGTAGAAGTTACATCACAGATCATAGATAATTAGAGTGTCCAAGGTGTTTGTCTCCATGGCTACTAAAGTGCACATCACACGCCTCAGATTAAAATAGTAAATAGTACTTGTGTTCCTGTTAATGTGCAGATATCTCAATCTGCCAGCTTTAATGGTTCTCAGTGCTTTGACCTAGAATTTATCCACCGACAACAGTGCCAGGAAGAAGCCTTTCTAAACCTGCCAGAGGACAGAATTCACACAGGATAAAATCAGTATGTACCAGTGTAAGACAAGAACCCACAGACTGTGATCAGGACTGTCCAATATAGAGGATGAATCGTTGTTACTGAGCCAAGGACTTCATCTATTCACCCAAACAGTTCACGTAAGAATCAATAAACTCTTTGATTTTTCAATTGTATTTTCATGTAATTCCTTATTATCTACACCCTCAATTACCACACAATGGACAAACCACAAACCGCAGTGTTAGATCAGCTTTAACTGAAGAAACCATTTAAAAGTAAAATTAGAAAAAGGTTTTGGCCTCAAGCAATCACAATTAATCTTCATTTCGAAACAATTTCCAAAACTCTTTAAATATTTTACTTGGAGGTAATATTTAAGAGAATAGATTGAAGTCTTTAATTTTTAGTGGGGGCGTTCAGAGAATCATATAACGCAGACGAGACCCTTTGGCCCCTCGAGTCTGCACCGACACGTGAGAAACACCTGACCTCCCACCTAATCCCATTTACCAGCACTTGGCCCATAGCCTTGCTGTGTGGAAAATGGCTGCCATGTTTGTCTACATGGCAGTGTCACTGCTTCTCAGTTCATGCATTCTGAAGCACTTTGAGATGATACTGTGATTCAAGGCACAGTATAAATAGAAAGCCTTTTCACTATCTGAGATGGGAATACTGTTGGACATGTTGACAATGGTGTTGTCAAACTTCACTCTGGTTCCAAGTTTTAGTCATCCTGAGACGTTGACCAGTGGTTGAAACCTGACTGAATAAAGAATCTGATAAAAGGTTAATCAAATAAGAGCCATTCTTTAACAGGGGAAGCTCTGAACCAATTTATTGACAAACTTACAAAGAACAAAGAACAATACAGCACAGGAACAGGCCCTTCGGCCCTCCAAGCCCGCGCCGCTCCCCGGTCCAGGATTGAATCCTGAATCCAGGATCCCCGCCCAATTTTCCAGCCTATCTACATACCAATATCCTATCCACCGAGCTGTCCCTCACAGCTACGATGCTTTGTTCATTACAACCTATTAACTCACCCCCACCCCCCCATTCCAGACCATGTGATCTCCAGGGAGAGGCGAAAACCCAGAGTGAAAAACCCCAGGGCCAATATGGGGAAAAAAAATCTGGGAAATTCCTCTCCGACCCCCTGAGGCGATCGAAACGAGTCCAGGAGATCACAATGGCCCTGATCGGGAAATGCTTCCCAACCCTAGTCATTTCCACTTCCACAAACACCATATGAATTCCCTGCCCCCGAGACAGGTTCCCAACTATCCGCAGTCTCGCTCTGTACTGGCACCAGCAAGATGATCATAGAATGAAGCCTTGAAACGAGAAACAAGGAACAATTAGCCCGCGCCGCTCCCTGGTCCAGACTAGACCACTCTTTTGTATCCCTCCATTCCCACTCCGTTCATATGGCTGTCTAGATAAGTCTTAAACGTTCCCAGTGTGTCCGCCTCCACCACCTTGCCCGGCAACACATTCCAGGCCCCCATGACCCTCTGTGTAAAATATGTCCTTCTGATATCTGTGTTAAACCTCCCCCCCTTCACCTTGAACCTATGACCCCTCGTGAACGTCACCACCGACCCGGGGAAAAGCTTCCCACCGTTCACCCTATCTATGCCTTTCATAATTTTATACACCTCTATTAAGTCTCCCCTCATCCTCCGTCTTTCCAAGGAGAACAACCCCAGTTTCCCCAATCTCTCCTCACAACCAAGCCCCTCCATACCAGGCAACATCCTGGTAAACCTCCTCTGTACTCTCTCCAAAGCCTCCACGTCCTTCTGGTAGTGTGGCGACCAGAACTGGACGCAGTATTCCAAATGCGGCCGAACCAACGTTCTATACATCTGCAACATCAGACCCCAACTCTTATACTCTATGCCCCGTCCTATAAAGGCAAGCATGCCATATGCCTTCTTCACCACCTTCTCCACCTGTGACGTCACCTTCAAAGATCTGTGGACTTGCACACCCAGGTCCCTCTGCGTCTCTACACCCTTTATGGTTCTTCCATTTATCGTGTAGCTCCTCCCTACATTATTCCCACCAAAATGCATCACTTCGCATTTATCAGGATTGAACTCCATCTGCCATTTCCTTGCCCAAATTTCCAGCCTATCTATATCCTTCTGTAGCCTCTGACAATGCTCCTCACTATCTGCAAGTCCTGCCAGTTTTGTGTCGTCCGCAAACTTACTGATCACCCCAGTTACTCCTTCTTCCAGATCATTTATATAAATCACAAACAGCAGAGGTCCCAATACAGAGCCCTGCGGTACACCACTAGTCTAGGTTTATATACAACGGGAAGTGCACTATGGGAGATCCACCATTAAAGTTTATTTATTAGTCACAAGTAGGCTTACATTAACACTGCAATGAAGTTACCGTGAAAATTCACTAGTCGCCACACTCCGGCATCTGTCCGAGTACACTGAGACAGAATTTAGCAAGGCTAGTGCACCTAACCAGCACGCCTTTCGGACTGTGGGAGGAAACCAGAGCAACCGCAGGAAACCCACACAGACACGGGGAGAAAGTGCAGACTCGCACAGATAGTGACCCAAGCCGGGAATCGAACCTGGGTCCCTGGCGCTGTGAGGCAGCAGTGCTAACCACTGTGCTAACCTCTGTGCCACCCTATTTGGGGCAGCTAACAGCTAACGAAGTAGCTGTTCCAACGATGGTAAAAGTTTCAAGGCCTCAATAAACATTTTATTATATTTTTTAAAAGCTGTAACTGCCTACTGTAATCCATAAAGCAAACACTCTGTGTTTCTATGTTAAACTTCACCTCGCTAGTATTGTGACAGTGAAATGTTGCTTTCAGTTCTCACCCACCTTGGAAAGGCCAGAATTAAATGCTTCTTGTGATTTGAGTTGGGGTGTGCAGGATAAATCAGGGAGAAAATTAGATTTCTCCCTAAGGCCTTGGCTGTTTTTAATCTTGACCAACTAAAGGGGGAGCTCCTTACCAGGAATTTAATTCTAAGTTTGTCTTTTTAAATGCAGAAACCAAAGCAGGAAGGCTGAACACAATAACATTCGAAATAAAAACAGAAAATGCTGGATAAACTCAGCAGGTCTGGCAGCGTCTGTGGAGAGTGAAACAGAGTTAACATTTCGAGTCCTTGTGACTCTTCAGAGTAATGTTAGATTGGTTCATGGTTCAGTTCAGAGATTAGTTTCAAAAAATATACTGTAATTGGAAGAAGATTGCAAGAGATAGACTTAAACAATATAAATATCTATCTTTACTTTGCTATATAAACTGAAATCATGTTATCTTTAGAAACCCAAGAATTGAGTGGTTCCTGTACCTAAGATGGGATATGTAATACTAAATTGGTCATCTCCAGAGTACCGTGGACACAGATATAAATCTCAATCCATGATTCCTATAATAAGTTAACTAAAATATTTAAAAGTGGAATATTTAATATCCATTAAACCCAATCCCAACTGGAACATACCCAAGGATTATTGAAAGTAATCCAGTGTTTCACCCGATCACCAAACTTCTCAAAACACAGGTTGGCATAATCATTGAAGAAGTTGACCAGACTGTTGTTCTGCCAGCCTCCATATCGATCCTGCAACACCTAAAATAATAATGATGATAGATTGTAGTCAGTTTCAGGAAGAGCATTCAATGTTAAAAGGCCATTTGACTCATCATGTCTGTTCCTTCCTATGTAGAGTTTAACAACCTCTCCCAAGCTTGCATAGCAACAAATAAAACTTCCAATAACATGAGCCTCCTGGTCACCAAAACTAAACTTAGATCTTGGCAGGACCCTGGAACTGGGGAGCTTTAATCTGCAGTGTGAGCTCAGACTGTGGGGGGAGGGGATGAGTGGAGGTGGTCAGAGTGTTACCATTGACCTCAGTGTTCAGACTTGGAAAGAGTTCCGGTGAGGATATGATTGGGACGAATTGGAATCTCCATTAATTTTACTGGGATCCCATGTAAGGGTAACGCTGGACTCTGGGTCTGTACTCGATGGAGGGGGTTCACATTGAAACTTACAAAATACTGAAAGCCCTGGATAGAGTGGACGTAGGGAAGATGTTTCCATGAGTAGGAGAGGCAAGGATCTGAGGGCATAGCCTCAGAGTAAAGGACTCTTTAGAACTGATGAGGATGAATTTCTTCAGGGTGGTGAATCTATGGAATTCATTGCCACAGAAGGCTGTGGAGGCCAGGTCATTGAGTGCATTCAAGACAGAGATAGGTAGGTTATTGATTGGTAAGGGGATCAATGGTTACAGGGAAAAAGGAGAATGAGGTTGAAAAACTTGATTGAATGGTGGAGCAGTCTCGATGGGCCGAATGGCCTAATTCTGCTGCTATATCCTATGGTCTTGTATCAGCCATTGAGAGTGTGGGGTCAGGAACAGCTTGGGGTCAGCACTGAGCTGTGGATTGTAACTTCACAATGTCAGGGAGGTTTACAATCTGCTGGGAACATAGTGAGTGATCTACTTCATGGAATATAGCAGATCACAAATAAAGTAACACTGATTCTTCTCAATAAAAAGACAGATCCTTTGGAAGAGTTGAAAAAACTCCATGGAAGATGGCCACATTGGTGGGGCATGTCCTGTGTTCACAGAACTCAAACTCTCCATTGTTCACCTCCTTCCATCGGGAAAAGGACACAAAAGTCTGAGGTCACATACCGACCGATTCAAGAACAGCTTCTCCCCTGCTGCTGTCAGACTTTTGAATGGACTTACCTTGCGTTAAGTTGATCTTTCTCTACACCCTAGCTATGACTGTAACACTACATTCTGCACTCTCTCCTTCTCTATGAATGGTATGCTTTGTTTGTATAGCACGCAAGAAACAATACTTTTCACTGTATGTTAATACATGTGACAATAATAAATCAAATCAAATCAAATGATCAAGAGAGGAAAAAGACTTGAATAAAAACCATAAAAATATTTAGTATTTGTAGGGATTGTCAGTGTTTAGTGTTCGGGTGTAGCTCTGGGCTTTTTTATTCATTTTGGGATGTGTAATTCTGCCACTTACTGGCCCTGTCTAGCCCCTGGGGTGATGTTGTGCCTTCTCCTTGAACCTCTGCAATTTTTGATACTCCCACGGATGTTAGCACCTTCCAAACGGTGTTCAAACACTTTCACATACCTGAGGCAGATCGCCATGGTACAGGGTCACTATGGGCTGGATCTTGCTCTCCAGGAGGGTGTTAATTAGCTCATTATAATGCATGATTCCTTTGTCATTGATGCGCTCAGCTGTATAATACGGAGAGGTGAGAAACAGACAGACTATGACTTAAAAAGGAAACAATGTTATTTGATAATGTTAAAGATTTTCTCAGTAAGAAGTCTCACAACACTAGGTTAAAGTCCAACAGATTTATTTGGTAGCACAAGCCACAAGCTTTCGGAGAGCTGTCCCTTGAAGGGGCAGCTCTCCGAAAGCTTGTGGCTTGTGCTACCAAATAAACCTGTTGGACTTTAACTTGGTGTTGTGAGACTTCTTACTGTGTTTACCCCAGTCCAATGCCGGCATCTCCACATCAAGATTTTCTCCACCAGCCTCCCCATTTTATATTCTTCCTCCAAGATTCCTGTGCTGTATATACAGTTTCACCTGGTGGCAATCTCCTCCCACACGTATACAGAGATGCCTCATTATTCCTGTGTGAGGGCAAAACTGGGAGTCAGTGCTCAGCTGTGGATTTTTCCCTTCACACTAGGGTAGAATCTCATTGGCAGGAAGACTTGAAACCATCTGGGGGCACAGTGATTGACCGTTTCAGAGTTCAGTAAGCAGGTTCAGATAGGACTGCAGCATCACAAGTAACCTGCACATTACAGTAAGTGTGCCATCTCTTCTCAGTAGAAAGACAGTAGCCTATGGAAGAGGCAGCCACGCTCTCACGCCTGAAGGATGGTCTGTTGGGGGCGGGTGCCTACCTTGTTTTTCACTTACAGAGTGACTGATGCTAACCTTTGGCTGTGTGGAGAATGTTAAGAAAGATTCCAAATCCCAAATGTGCCAAAAAGACATGTCAACAAGATCCCTTTTTATTTCTTGTTAATAGAAAATAAAAATGCATTATGCCCAAGTACTTTCTCTACTCTTGCTCAGCAGACACTAATCCCTAGTCGACATCCCCTCCAGCTTAGAATCATAGAATCCCTACAGTGCAGAAGGAGGCCATTCGGCCCATTGAGTCTACACCGACCACAATCCCACCCAGGGCCCATCCCCACAACCATTTATCCTAGCTAGTCCTCCCGACACTAAGGGGCAATTTAGCATGGTCAATCCAGCTAACCAGCAAGTCTTTGGACTGTGGGAGGAAACCGGAGCACCTGGAGGAAACCCACGCAGACACGGGGAGAACGTGCAAACTCCACACAGACAGTGACCCTAGCCAGGAATCGAACCTGGGTCCCTGGCGCTGTGAGGCAGCAGTGCTAACCACTGTGCCACCGTGCCACCTGCTTCTACCAGCTCAGCTGCAATCTGTGGCTCCTGGAGTTGGACCCTAGATTAAATTTGGCTTAGTTTTATATCTTGCTGGCAGCAGTGTTGCAAGTTGCTTTCTCCATTCCTTAACCTCAATTAATAGAAGGAAGTTGGCATTTTGCAAAGATTTGACCAAAGCCCCGGCTGAGGCAGCAATGATCAAAAATATAACAACACCAGAGCTGTTACCTTTGATTCCTGTGGGTATGATTCGAGGCCAGGAGATAGAGAAACGATAATGATTGACTTTCAACTCCTTCAACAGGACAATATCCTCCTGTAAGAGAAGCCAGTATTAACCATGCCTTGCACACATGAGGGACCATTGATTCAAACAGCAGAGAAAACATCGAGTCAAAACCAGGTAGCAAGCAGAGAGAAAAAGAAAGATTCCTGTTTCAGACACCGTCTCTCCTCAAAGCTCAAAAGGAACAAAACCCTTTCCAACAGGGGCAAGGATAAGGTGCGAGTGACGTAAACAATTCTTTCACCTCTAGGCCTTAGATTTGAACTCAGCCAAAAAATATTTGATCATAGAATCATAAAGCCATACAGCGCAGAAGAGGCCCTTCAGCCCATCAAGTCCACACCAACACATTAGAAACACCTGAACTCCTTCCTCATCCCATCTTCCTGCACTTGGCCCATAGCCGTGAAAGTTACGATATGCCAACTGTTCATCCAGATACAAAGAACAAAGAACAGTACAGCACAGGAACAGGCCCTCCGGCCCACCAAGTCTGTGCTGACACAGATGCCTCTCTAGCTTTTAGTTTATTTATTTATTGTCACAAGTAGGCTTACATTAACACTGCAATGAAGTTACTATGAAAATCCCCTAGTTGCCACACTCCGGCGCCTGTTCGGGTACACTGACGGAGAATTTAGCATGGACAATGCACTGAACCAGCACGTTTTTCAGGCTGTGGGAGGAAACCCACGCAGACACAGGGAGAATGTGCAGACTCTGCAGAGAGTGACCCAAGCCAGAATTGAACCCGGGTCCCTGGCGCTGTGAGGCAGTAGTGCGAACCATTGTGCCACCGTGCCTCTTTAATCTAATATTTTCTTGCCTCTACATATCCCTCTATTCCCTGCCGATTCATGTATCTATCCAGATGCTTCTTGAACGTTGTTATAGAATCTGCTTCCACCACCTCCTCCAGCAGCGCATTCACCACCTGTAAAAATCTTACCGCTTACATCTCTTTTAAACTCTCCCCCTCTCACTCTCAACCTATGCCCCCGAGTAACTGACCCTTCCACCCTGGTAAACGGACTCTGACTATCCACCCTATCCAAGCCTGACATAATCTTGTAAACCTCTATCCGGTCCCCCCTCATCCTCCGATGCTCCAAAGAAAACAATCCAAGTTTGTTCATCCTTTCTTCATAGTCCATATCCTCCAAACCAGGCAACATCCTGGTAAATCTCTTCTGCACCCTTTCCAATGCATCAACATCCTTCTGGTAATATGGTGATCAGAATTGTATGCAATACTCCAAATGCGGCCTAACCAAAGTCTTATACAGCTGCAACATGATTTTCCAATTCCTATACTCAACGCCCCGACTGATGAAGGCCAGCATGCCATACGCCTTCGTGACCACCTTGTCCACCCTAGTTGCCACCTTCAGGGAACTGTGGATCTACACGCCTCGAACCCTCTGTATGCTAATATTTCTAAGGGCTCTACCGTTTACTGTATACTTTCCTTCTGCAATGGATCTTCCAAATCACATCACCTCACATTTGTCTGGGTTAAATCCTATCTTCCATCTTTCAGCCCAGGTCTCCAGCCGATTTATATCATAAGACCATAAGACATAGGAGCGGAAGTAAGGCCATTCGGCCCATCGAGTCCACTCCACCATTCAATCATGGTTGATTTCAACTCCATTTACCCGCTCTCTCCCCATAGCCCTTAATTCCTCGAGAAATCAAGAATTTATCAATTTCTGTCTTGAAGACGCTCAACGTCTCGGCCTCCACAGCCCTCTGTGGCAATGAATTCCACAGACCCACCACTCTCTGGCTGAAGAAATTTCTCCTCATCTCTGTTCTAAAGTGACTCCCTTTTATTCTAAGGCTGTGCCCCCGCGTCCTAGTCTCCCCTGTTAATGGAAACAACTTCCCTACGTCCATCCTATCTAAGCCGTTCATTATCTTGTAAGTTACTATCAGATCTCCCCTCAACCTCCTAAACTCCAATGAATATAATCCCACGATCCTCAGACGTTCATCGTATGTCAGGCCTACCATTCCTGGGATCATCCGTGTGAATCTCCGCTGGACCCGCTCCAGTGCCAGTATGTCCTTCCTGAGGTGTGGGGCCCAAAATTGCTCACAGTACTCCAAATGGGGCCTAACCAGTGCTTTATAAAGCCTCAGAAGTACATCCCTGCTTTTGTATTCCAAGCCTCTTGAGATAAATGACAACATTACATTTGCTTTCTTAATTACGGACTCAATCCGTAATATCCTGCTGTATCCTCTGACAATCCTCCTCACTATCCACTACTCCCCCAATTTTTATTATCATCTGCAAATCAGACTACTTACACATTTTCCTCCAAATCATTTATATATATTCCAAACAACAGAGGCCCCAGCACTGATCCTTGTGGAACACTGCTTGTCACAGACCTCCAGTTAGATAAGTACCCTTCCACTGCTACTCTCTGCTTTCTATGCCCAAGCCAGTTTTGTATCCATCTTACCAGCTCACCTCGGATCCCATATGACTTCACCTTCTGTATCAGCCTGCCACGAGGAACCTTATCGAAGACTTTACTAAAGTCCATGTATACAACATCCACTGCCCTGTCCTGCTCAATGTTTCTTGTCACTTCCTCAAAGAACTCCATCAAGTTTGTGAGACACGACCTTCCCTTCACAAAACCATGCTGCCTATCACTAATAAGCCTATTCTCTTCCAGATGTAAGTACATCCTGTCCCTAAGAATCTTCTCCAATAATTTCCCCAGCACTGATGTAAGGCTCACAGGCCGGTAATTTCCTGATTGTCTCTTCTGCTATTCTTAAACAGAGGAACAATGTTAGCTACTCTCCAATCCTCTGGAACCTCGTCCGTGGCTAAAGAGGATACAAAGATTTTTGGCCAAGGCCTCAGCAATTTCTTCCCTCGCCTCTCTCAGTATTCTGGGATAGACCCTATCTGGCCCTGGGGACTTGTCCACCTTAACGTTTTCTAAAACCTCCAATACCTCCTCCCTTTTTATCTCAACATGTCCTAGAATGTCAACATCCTCCTTTCTACACTCACCATCCACCACATTCTTCTCCTTTGTGAATATTGATGCAAAGTACTCGTTAAGGACCTCACCCATCTCATCTGGCTCCATACTTTTTAAAGGATGTGAGGCAACCCACTTCTACCACCCTCCCAGGCATTCCAGGTCATCTATGGTGTATCCTGGTTATCACCACTATAAAAATGATAGCTGTGTTTACAGGTTAAAGTGGTTCAGTCGAAATGGTGCTGGCCTCTCAGTCAGACTGTTGTTAATACAAATCCCAATATGGTTCATTAGGAAACTGAATTCAACAAGTCTGGTAAAGTAATCTGTGGGATGAACCATGATAGCCCCGGGTTGTTGCAAAATTCCAACTGGTTAACTCATGTCCATAAGAGAGGGGAATATATCTGACCCATTCTGACAGACACCCAGTCCATGCAGGAGGCAATTTGTGAAAAAAAACCTTTTCACCCAGAGGGTGGTGGGAATCTGGAACTCGCTGCCTGAAAGGGTGGGAGATGTGGAACACTCAAACATTTAGGAAGGATTTAGATGAGCACTTGAAAAGCCACAGCATACAAAGCTACAGACTAAGTGCTGGAAAATGGGAGTAGAATAGATAGGTGCTTGATGGTTGGCATAGACATGATGGGCTGAAGGGCCTCTCTGTGCTGTAAAATACTATGATGCTTTGACTTTTAATATCCTCAAGGTGAGGGAGAGTAAAAAGCACAGCTTCGTGGGTGAAACTCACACCACAAAAGTAAAGAAAATAATCCGATGTTCTGTATCTGTTTAGGGTAACCTTGATTCGACTCCAAATGGAGTTAAGAATGGATGCTGTGGAGTTTGGAATTCCAAACTGGGGAATGCTCGACAGTGGCTGCAGTTTACACATATTGTTAGTGTAGAACAGGGGGAGCTGCTTTCTTGTACCCCCACCTTGTGTTGGCGATAGTTGTAAGATGCTGTGTAGTTCAGTAGATCTCATGAAGAGGTTCTGAGTCCTTTTTCAGTTTAACAGCAAATGTTTATTAACTACTAGTGACTATACATTTAGAGAATGTGAGGTCTAAACTAGGAGCTGTCTTCATGCTTCCCTCTACACTGTCTCTGTCCAGTACGAGACTGCCCTCAGATTCAGGTCACATGTTTCTTTACATCACACTGTGGGCGGTACTGTACCCAGTCCCACATTAATCCTTTCCATGCCAGACCCTTATCCCAGACCTCCCCCAAGTCTTTATCCAATGTGTTTACAGACCATTCCTGTTTACCTCCCCCCCCACCCTCCAGCTTCTGCTCTTACCAGTTTGGGCCATTTGGAGACTTCATCATTCTTTCAGGTCTTGTCTTTGCAATGATTGGAGCAATGGCAGGCTCTGTTGCAGCGGGGAGGTTGATTTGGATGTGGTTGTTGTGGTATTTTCTCCTTTTCAATTTCTCTCCAATACATCACATCAATTGTGAGGAGAAGGTTCCTCCTGTTCCTGTTGACTGTATCTTCTGGAATACTAACGAGGAATGGCCGTGGCTAGTCAGCATCTCTCTGGACAATAACACCCCCTCTATCCTTAATCCAGAGTCTGTTACCCTTGTATGAACAAGCGTCTGCCTGTGGGACCACTTGCTGGCCTGAATGTTTTGGGAATTTTTGGCTGCTGACCCTGGGATTAGTTTAGCAGGATTGGGATTTGTTTGTGGAGTTTTCTGCCCATCAGGAGTTCAGAAGGGTCTAAGCTACATTGTAGTGGGGGTTGACCCGGAGGTTAAGAGCGCTGCTGGGAAGTTGTTATTCTGCCTCAGGAGAGCTCTTATGGTGCAGGCCCCACTTTCTGTCTTGGCTGTTCGACTGAGAGTGTGCTGGGGAGCAGGTACAGTTCTGGAAGCTGTAAGTGATGGCAGATTGAGCAGTGTAATCGTTTGCAAATTGTGCACCATTATCTGGTCTGTGATGCCAGAGTTCGGAGTCTTCCCCACAGAATCGAACTATTTCCAGGTTGTGAAGCCGTCAATTGCCAGATTTTGCTGTTTTTTTAACTGACCGAGTCTGGCCGAGAACTTGAGATTTTATTTAGCTGACTCCTGCTCTGACTCTTTGGGGATTGATGTTGGACTTCCACAGAATATAATGGAGTTTCTGCTGCATTGTGGAGTTCTATTTCTGTCTCGGCTTCCAGGCTTGCTTTGGAGCTTTACTCTGGCGATCTCTTTCTGCCCCTTCATTTCCTTCAGGTGACATTGCAGCTCCTTTACTTTTTCATACTTTTGGGATTTTGGGGTCCATCCTACATTGGCACCCTGTTGTAATATGTTGTATGTAGTTTTGTGGGTCTCACAAAGAGGTTCTGAGTCTTGTATAGTTTAACAATATATGCTTATTAATCTCTACTAACTATGTACATATACAGTATAAAGTCTAAGCTAGAAGCTGTCTCCATGCTTGCCTCGACACACGTCTCTGTCCAGTACAAGACTGCCCTCTAGACTCAGATCACGTATTTCTTTACATCACACTGTAATAACTCCATGGAGGCGAAAGTCCTGTCACCAAGTTACTTTATTTACACCATACATCTGTACACAGCCAGTTGCTCCCTGCTGAATGCAGGCTGGGAGTCTGACTCACCTGCTTTAAATAGGGAGCATGAGGCTCCCTGATTTAACCATCAATCAGGACTCATCAGGTAGTTCATACTCTAGCAAGCCAACCTCATTAACCTCACACACACTGAGGGCGATACTGTACCCAGTCCTACATTAACATTTTCTATGCCAGACCCTTATACTATTGGTTCAATGTTGTCCTTCCCAAAAATGGCAGCATTGTTTAAAAAAACACGGATGTGAAACCCACTCGCACCCGAGATCTTGTTGTTAACACAAAATTATGCTCGGTGGACAATTAAGGCCAGTCTAGTGTGTAACAAGTCTTCCAGTTGGGTGTCCAGCAGGCTGGGAATGGTGTGTGACTAATTGCCAGAAGCAGCACAAATCCCCCACTGAGCCCTGATGTCAACCAGAGACGTAGAGATTGAGGGTCAGTGTGACCTTCAACATCACCAGCATGGGGTAACCTCCCCACCACGCAGGATCTCTCATTTCGCAGAGACATGTCACTGTGTTCCTGGAGAGGAAAAGTCTCTTGTAGCACCAGGTTTGAGCCATCTGCAGGTCGTTGCTGCACTCTAGCCACTGGGTAGTGGCGTCTTTGGCAATCCCTCCTGTTGACCCTGCATCAACTGAGCCTCTTCCAGCTCTCTGCCTGGGGCGCTGCCTGTGCTGACCCTACCTCCTCTCCCTTTGCTTCCTCTTCAGAGGAGATCTCACCAGCAGGGGACACTATCCCCATTGGATCAGACGCAGAGGGCCAGTGTCTTGGAAATGATGACACAATGTTCTCCAATCCTCAGGAAAACCTTCCAGGGAAGTCCTGAAATGTTGGAAGTCTCACCTCAAATGCTGAACAACAGGAAACTCAAGCTAACAGCTACACTAACGCGGCTCTGAGCGTTATTACTGAGAAACTGCTGCTATTCTGGGGGCCTCTTATCCTGCCCTTGGAGGACACCTGAAGAATTTAATGGACAAGCATGACAAGCTACAAATGGAACGGGCAGAAAAATCATCGTCGATTGGACTTTTACTGGCCTTAACTGGCCCTTTAATTGTGAGCGGACGTGCATCCAATTCACAAACAGCCCACCAAACTCGAAATTGCACTTTTTAAAGTTTATTTATTAGTGTCACAAGTAGGTGATATTAACACTGCAATGAAGTTACTGTGAAAATCCCCTAGTCGCCACACTCCGGCGCCTGTTCGGGTACACTGAGGGAGAATTTAGCACAGCCAATACACCTAACTAGCACGTCTTTCGGATTGTGCGCGCATGATGATGTCAGGAAACACTCCCAATATCATCTCACGAGATTTTATGCACTTCCAGGTTGGGCATGTGTCCAGCCCAGACACAAAAAGCACTGGCCCAAGTGTTCTTACCTTGAATTTATAATAACTTTCACAGGATGAATCCCCTGTTTCATTCAGGTGCACTTTTCCTTTGACGCGGGTGAAAACATCCCAGATACTGAGTCCTTTCCCATCTTGATCCCAAGCCCCTTCTGTCTGGTAAGCAGAACTCCCCACACCCCAGGAGAAACCTGCAACCAATGGAACAGTTAAACTCGGTGTTTCACAACACTGTTGAGACACTGAGCGAAATTTAGCTACAAACCAAATGATTCTAAAAGTAGATGGCAGCAACTGAAAAGTTCCATGTCAGAAAGTTAACGTATGTACTGCACAACTTTCACCCCAAATACAACTTATAAATCAGCTCAAACATTATTTCTATAAATTATAGCTGCTTCAATCCAGGAAGCAAATCAATTAGAAAAAAAGCCTTGTTGTCAGAGATGAGGTGCAGTCAGTATTTGTACCAGTTTTACGCCCCTTCCCCACTTTACCCCCTCTGACTATTAATTCCCTCACAATCCCCTCTCCCACTCCATATCCCCTCTCCCACTCCATACCCCCCTCCCACTCCGTACCCCCTCTCCCACTTCATTCCCACTCCATACCCACCTCCCGCTCCATACCCCTCCCTCCTGCTCCATACCCCCTCTCCCTCCATACCTCCCTCCCACACCGTACCCCCTCTCCCACTCCATACGCCTCTCTCCCGCTCCATACTCCCCGCTCCTTCCCCATACTCCCTCTCCCGCTCTATACCCCTCCCTCCCGCTCCATACCCCCTCTCCCTCCATACCCCCCTCCCACTCCGTACCCCTCTCCCACTCCATACCCCCTCTCCCACTCCATACCCCCTCTCCCACTCCATACCCCCCTCTCCCGCTCCATACCCCCTCTCCCACTCCATACCCCCCTCTCCCGCTCCATACCCCCCTCTCCCGCTCCATACCCCCTCTCCCACTCCATACCCCCCTCTCCCGCTTCATACTCCCCGCTCCTTCCCCATACCCCCTCTCCCGCTCTATACCTCCGTGCTCCATATCCCGCCCCCTCTCTTTCTGCCCTATAAACCACTCCTTGCTTTATCCTTTGTCGTTTTTTAATATTTTCTTATTGAGTTGGTTATCTAAAATTTCTTTCGAAATGTTGTGGATATCTTTGCTTCTACCTAACTGCGAGGATTAGGGCAAACCCCCCATCACAGGAAGACATCCTCCCCCAACACACGTAAGGGAAACCCCACATGGGGCTCTCCAGAGGGCCCACCCTGGCACTGCCAGGGGGCAACGACAATCTGTGCTGGGTCAGTGCCAGGGGACAGTTCCAGGGCACTGCCCAGGCATGTCCCTCTCCTGCCAGCAGCTATACATACCTTGGCGTCCTGGCAGGTTCCCCTTGACTGATTCATAGAATCATAGAATCTACAGTGCAGAAGGAGGCCATTTGGCCATCGAGCCTGCACTGACAACAATCCCACCCAGGCCCTATCTCCATGCACTTACCCTAGCTAGTCCCCCTGACACTAAAGGCAATTTAGCACGGCCAATTAACCTAACCCGCACATCTTTAGACTGTGGGAGGAAACCGGAGCACCTGGAGGAAACCCACGCAGACACTGGGAGAATGTGCAGACTCCACACAGACAGTGACCCAAGCTGGGAATCGAACATGGGTCCCTGGCACTGTGAGGCAGCAGTGCTAATCACTGTGCCACCGTGCCGCCTGTTTGTATTAAACTGCTGACGGGTTATGAATATTCAGTGAGGGGGAATCATGTGGCTGGGAGACCCTTTAACAAGAAGTAAATGTATTAAAATGTATTCATCTCTCCAGCGAGGGACGGAGAAAATTGGGAAAGGGGATCTCACCAGTGAGAATCTCAGTTCCCGATTCTCGCAGATTTGGCCCACATTGCCAGTGATGCTGATGGTGAACATGGGATCAAAATTACCCTCACCATGCGTGGTGAATGGAGTGTGCTTGTCAGGGACAGGCGACTTTGGATCTATTGTTCCTAAGAATCTCTGTCACTGGGGGCTTTTCCTTATTTCATGTCTGAGTCTTTTGTAGACTCATTGATAGACATCGATCAATGTAATTGATAATAACTAATAACTATTATTGTTGTCATGTGGCTGCCAGGACAGTGGAAGATGAATTAAATGGACCAGTGTCTTTTGTCTAAAATTCCGCTGTTCTCCTTATAATCTTTAACACGTCATGAAATTAGTTTAGAGAATCAAGATTTTGAGAGCTTGTCTTGTTTTTAAATCTAGGTTAATGTAACTCTGTAACAGTACAGAATGCTTACTGCAGAATTCACCAGACTTTCGATAGTTGCAAATCACAGAATAATCTAATGTTCAAAATCCAGCTCCCACAATGCAGGGAATCAGTGTTAAACTGGTAAAGGTTCCGAATCCCTTCAATACACAGAAAGTATCAAAAGTGCTCAGTTTATTCTGAAAATAATTAAAATGGAAAGAATAGTGTTCTCGTGTGAAAGAGGTATTCTTGAAGGCATCATAAATTGATGGATTAGTGACAAGATCTGGACATTCTGGGAAAATGGACATGCTATAAACACAAAAGACATCTCACAACTGAACGTCTCAAAGGTGCTATTTTTTAGCACTTGCTACAGCAGTAAATAAAGACACAACAAACATCCCACATTTTCTTGGGTGTTTCGCTTACCAGGAGGGAACGTTCCGTAATAGAAGGATCCGCCAGGGTCTTTTGTCCAGTCGAATTCTTGAGACAGACTGAGAGGTAGCAGCAGCAGAAAGGCCCGGGACACAACGTGTAGAGTTGGAGGCATCATCCTCCACTTAGTGTCAGTCTAGCACTCTCCCACCTGTACCAAGACAACAACCTGTCGGCATACAGAGGGCAGGAGGATCATACAAACTGCGAGGAATGCAGGAGGAAAAAGAAGTCAGATTGAACAAATCGCGGCTCTTCCCTTTAGAAAGGACCTCGTTGAGGTCTTTAAATTATTAATGGGTTTGATGGGGTAATTGCAGAGAAGATATTTCCACTTGTGAAGGAAACCAAAAGCAAGCACTGTAAATATAGGAAAGTTGCTAATAAATCCAAAAGGGAATTTAGGAAAGACTTATTGACTCAGAGTGGTGAGAATGTAGAATATAGAACTTGCTACCATAAGGAATGGCTGAGGGAATAAATTAGATGCATCAAAGGGGAAGCTGGATAAACACATGTGAAGTAAAGGGATTTAGAAGGATTTGTTTATGAGATTAGATGGAGGGATGGGGCTGTCAGGGAGAGTTGGGTGAGGGGAAAGAGTCTTTGGTGGAGGATAACAGGGACCAGTTGGCCCAGGTAGTCTGCTTCTGTCTTGTGTAAATTTAATTCAAACAGGAGCCAGCACTGGTTATTAACCATCACAATGTTCAACAATTAGAGCAGATATCGAAAATGTACTTTTCTATCTTTATCTATAAATAGTCATTTTATTTTGTGTTCTCTTTAAAACGGTCACCCCCCATCCAGGTAAATACACGAGGGATCAATTCAATGAATGCCAAGGACTCAGCCTAATTCTGTCCTACCCAGAAAACCAGAATAGTTTCTCCATAACAACATCCAACTTTCTCTTGACGTTTTGCTCCATTTTTCTTGTGTAATGGATTTCCAGGTGATTGTTGGAGAATATTTACACCGGACAGTTAAAAGGCTCACAGAATGACAGCGTTGGGTGATTTTTTTTGTGTGGTACAAATAGCACTTTCTGATATTTCTCCATATACAAAAAACAGGTTAAAATTACAGTTCATACATCCGTTTCAATTTCATACAAAATTTGGGAAAATAAATGTTGAAATATTGATGCATCCAGATATTAAATATAGAAATTTACGACACACAGCATTCCCTACTGCACTTTAAGTTTTAAGTTCCCTTACATTTCAAACAGTTATCAGGTTGCATCTCAGCTATCAATTAAATATTGTTTATTAATTTTAAATAATTAGTTTTAAATAAACCTTCCCTATCCTCCTTAAACAGTATAAAACCCAGTGGTTGGCACTGCTGCCTCTCAGCGCCAGGGACCTGGGTTTGATTCCCACCTTGGGTCACTGTCTGTGTGGAGTCTGCACGTTCTCCCCGTGTCTGCGTGGGTTTCCTCCGGGTGCTCCAGTTTCCTCCCACAGTCCGAAAGACGTGCCGGTTAGATGCATTGGCCATGCTAAACTCTCCCTCAGTGTACCCAAACGGGTGCCGGAGTGTGGCGATGAGGGGGTGTTCACAGTAACTTCATTGCAGTGTTAATCCTACTTGTGACTCTAATAAATAAATAAAAATTCTCCCTCTCTTTAATTCTGTAGAAAATTCACGGACTCAACATTAACTCTGTTCCTCTCTCCACAGATGCTACCAGACCTGCTGAATTTATCCAGCATTTTCTGTTTTTATTTCAGATTTCCAACATGGGCAGTACTTTATTTTTATTTCTCTAATCCTGTCTCCTCAGTTTCCTGGTGAAATATAAAATATCGGATTTCCATGATTAAACAGTCACATGCACAACCAAAAATTGTCAGGTTTGGCAAATGGAATCTTTGGAGGACAGGTTATCTCCTGAATGACCTATAGCTGCTCTGGAATGTATCTTACCTGCTAACCTTTCTTCATTTGTCTAGTCTGGAGAGAGAACACGAGCTACAGGCGATGCAGGGCGTCCGCAGAATGAATCCAACAAATCCAAAATAGCCTGCAGCCCCACACAGCCCCAAATCTAGCAACACTTTGAAGAACAATCCAGCACATCATTCATTACCTCTGAACAGAGAGCAACTCCCTTTGGAACTCAGTGATGCATTACCAAATTTAGCTTATCCACACACATCTCTTTGTACAGAGTGAGTTTCCCGAGGTAAGCAAACTTTTTTGCTGTATTTGAACCGGCAACTCATCTGTTTTTTTTTGATGACATTACCTTACAATGAGAAGGGACCGAGCTCTCTCGTATTTGATTGGAATAGTTCCGAGTGTAAGCGAATACCTGGTGAGGCAGGAGGGCAATGAATAGCAGAAATACACCAGAAATGTGGATAATTGCTACAGTGACAATCACAGACAAAGCCTGACCCCAGCGAACTTAAACAGGATTTATATATTTCAACAATTTGTAAATTTAGTTATTACCATTTTAGATTTTTCCGAAAAATAAGTTTCCACTTTATAGAGAAATACTATTCTCGCAGCAAAGTTAGACCTTATTGTAAAATTATAACGTATTGTTACTCTCTCTCTCGCCAATCGGATGGAGGGAAAATGGTCTTTAGCATTTGTAGCGGTTTTAACCATTCAATAGATTCGGGATAGTTGCAAGAACAATCTACACTGGTCCATAGTATCCGCCCATTGACGTAGCTGTGTATTTAATCTGTCCCTTGCCTGCACCATAGGGCCAGAATCAATATCTTCACTTAAACCCCCTAAGCAGCAGAACAGATCAGGTAGGATTGTGTCTGGGTGGAAATGGTTCCCCTTCGGCAGGCTCACATTTCCATTTGGAAAATCAAGGTGCCACTTTCTCCTTGGACACGCGGTTTTGTCCTGGTAGACGGTGAGGCGGTTGGATGTTGCTATTGAATGGGAGCTTTGAACAAGTTCAGTTCCACTTCTCACTGAGTAAAACAAAGCCTGTGGTTTTGCACTCGGATTGGTTGGGGGTAAATTAATCCCATTCTTCACAATCTCACGGAAATGATGGGCCTGTTGACAGCCTTTTTCACACAGAGGGTGGTGAGTGTCTGGAACGAGCTGTCAGAGGCAGTAGCAGAGGCGGGTACAATTTTGTATTTTTAAAAGCCTTTAGAGTGTTACATGGATAAGATGGGTATCGAGGGATATGGGCCAAACACAGGCAATTGGGACTAGCTTAGTGGTTTAAAAAAAAAGGGCAGCATGGATGAGTTGGGCCGAAGGGCCTGTTTCCATGCTGTAAACCTCTATGAGTTTATGACTCTGGATGTTTTTTGAACCAATTTTGTTCTAGTCGGATCTCACCATTCTCCACCAGTTCTGCTCCTTGTACACAGGAGTTTGATCTGAGGTCTGTCTCTTGAAGTGTTCACCTCCGGTCACACAAAGCAGAGTTAAAGTGACAACTACTGTGGCGTTTTCTGTTTTGGTTTGAGGCCCTCAGGCTAATGTTGGGGCCGTGGGGATGTGTGAGATTGGAAAAGATATGTCCAATCGCATTTCTTTATATTCGTCCAGGGGAATGTGTTGACTGAGGGATAAATACTTGTCAAAGACACTCGGTTCTTAATAATCCAGGATTGAGAAAAATCTTTTTCACATAGCGAGTGGTTTGCTGTCTGGAATGTTTTGCCTGGCAATGTGGTGGAGGCAGGTTCAATTGAGGCATTAAAGAGGGCGTTAGATGATGATTTGAATAGAAACAATGTGCAGGGGTACGGGGAAAAGGGTTGTAAGTCGCGATGCTCTTTTGGAGAGCTGGTGCAGACACGATGGGCTGAATGGTATTCTTCTGCGCTGTAATAATTCTGGGACTCTGCTTTGGTGCTTTGCGCCCAGCTGGTGGGGTTTATTTTATACAAAAGTTCATAATGTCATAACTGCTGCTAATTGTCTCCTTTGGATTTTTCATTTGAACCAATATTTTTATCATTACAAAGGATATTATTAAACTAGAAAGAGTGCAGAAGAGATTTACTAGGATGCTACCGGGACTTGATGGATTGAGTTATAAGGAGAGGCTGAATAGACTGGGACTTTTTTCTCTGGAGCGTAGGAGGCTGCGGGGTGACCTTATAGAGGTCTGTAAAATAATGAGGGGCACAGATCAGATAGATAGTCAATATCTTTTCCCAAAAGTAGGGGAGTCTAAAACTAGAGGGCATACGTTTAAGGTGAGAGGGGAGAGATACAAAAGTGTCCAGAGGGGCAATTGTTTCACACAGAGGGTGGTGACTATCTGGAACAAGCTGCCAGAGGTAGTAGTAGAGGCAGGTACAATTTTGTCTTTTAAAAAGCATTTAGATAGTTACATGGGTACGATGGGTATAGAGGGATATGGGCCAAATGCGGGCAATTGGGACTAGCTTAGTGGTTTAAAAAAAAGGGCAGCATGAACAAGTTGGGCCGAAGGGCCTGTTTCCATGCTGTAAACCTCTATGACTCTATGACTGTAAGTGGGGGATGGGCTGAACTTCTCATGAGTTACTAGGAGAGGCTGGATAGACCGGGACTTTTTTCTCTGGAGCGTAGAAGGCTGAGGGGTGATCTTATAGAGGTCTATAAAATAATGAGGGGCATAGATCAGATAGATAGTCAATATCTTTTCCCAAAAGTAGGGGGGTCTAAAACCAGAGGGCATAGGTTTAAGGTGAGAGGGGAGAGATACAAAAGGGTCCAGAAGGGCAATTTTTTCACACAGAGGGTGGTGAGTGTCTGGAACAAGCTGCCAGAGGTAGTAGTAGAGGCGGGTACAATTTTGTCTTTTAAAAAGCGTTCAGACAGTTACATGGGCAAGATGGGTTTAGAGGGATATGGGCCAAATGTGGGCAATTGGGATGAGCTTCGGGGTTTAAA
The DNA here is from genome assembly GCF_964213995.1 of Mustelus asterias. NCBI lineage: Eukaryota > Metazoa > Chordata > Chondrichthyes > Carcharhiniformes > Triakidae > Mustelus > Mustelus asterias. The sequence goes on from NC_135824.1 coordinate 2,586,879, forward strand.
AAAAAAAGGCGGCATGGACAAGTTGGGCCGAAGGGCCTGTTTCCATGCTGTAATCCTCTATGACTCTATGACCAAGTCTCGGGACGTTTTGTGATTAGCCAGTTTCATTAATTTATAGGCTCGCTGTAGGTTGGGACCCGTGGCCTCCTAGTTTGAGTTTCCAGTTAACACTGCTGGGTTTGGGAAGCTGTAGGAATCCTCATAGATACCAACATTTATATACACAGTCTAAGGCAAAATAATGTTCCCCAAATGTTAAATGCTATATTGATATTGTAGGAGTAAATATTTTCTTTACTTTTAATGTTTTTGTTACAAATTCTATTTTTAATATTAAATCCTCAATTTAGCGGAGGATATTAACTACCTTTATCATAATCATGACATAGCTCTGACGAAGGGTCATCCAGACTCGAAACGTTGGCTCTATTCTCTCTCCACAGGTGTTGTCACACCTGCTGAGATTTTCCAGCATTTTCTGATTTTGTTATATTGGTAATTGTTGATGACTGCCGTTTTTTATTTGCATTGTTTTGAACTTTGGGGAGGCAGTGGTGTAGTGGCATTGTCACTGGACTAGTAATCCAGAGACCCATGGCAAGATCCGGGTTCAAATCCCACCATGGCAGATGGTGGGATTTGAATTCAATAACAGTGGGAGACACAAATAACATGTCAAAGATTGATGACAGGAAGACTATGGCAGGTGAGGACCTAGAAACGATCGTTATCACTAAAGAAGCAGTGTTGGGCAAGCTAATGGGGCTAAAGGTAGACAAGTCTCCTGGTCCTGATGGAATGCATCCCAGGGTACTGAAAGAGATAGCGGGGGAAATAGCAAATGCACTCGTGGTAATTTACCAAAATTCGCTGGACTCTAGGGTGGTTCCCGCAGATTGGAAAATAGCAAATGTGACGCCACTGTTTAAAAAAGGAGGTAGACAAAAGGCAGGTAACTATAGGCCGGTTAGCTTAACCTCTGTAGTGGGGAAAATGCTTGAATCTCTCATCAAGGAAGAAGTAGTGAGAAATCTAGAAAAAAAAATTGTCCCATTGGTAAGACGCAGCATGGGTTCATGAAAGGCAGGTCATGTTTAACTAATTTATTGGAATTATTTGAGGACATTATGAGTGCAGTGGACAACAGGGAACCAACCAGTGGATGTGATGTATCTGGATTTCCAGAAGGCGTTTGACAAGGTGCTGCACCAACAGCTGCTGCATAAAATAAAGGTGCACCGTGTTACGGGTAATGTATTAGCATGGATAGAGGATTGGTTAACTAACAGAAAGCAAAGAGTGGGGGTAAATGGGTGTTTTTCTGGTTGGCGATCAGTGACTAGTGGTGTGCCTCAGGGATCAGTGTTGGGACCGCAATTGTTTACAATTTACATAGATGATTTGGAGTTCGGGACCAAGTGTAGTGTGTCAAAGTTCGCAGGTGACAAAGTGTGCAGACGACACTGAACATCTGCAAAGGGATGTAGATAGTCTAAGTGAGTGGGCGAGGGTCTGGCAGATGGAGTACAATGTTGGTAAATGTGAGGTCATCCATTTTGGTAGGAATAACAGCAAAATGGACTATTATTTAAATGGTAAAAAATTGCAGCATGCTGCTGTGCAGAGGGACCTGGGTGTCCTTGTGCATGAACCACAAAAGGTTGGTTTGCAGGTGCAGCAGGTAATTAAGAAGACAAATGGAATTTTGTCCTTCTTTGCTAGAGGGATGGAGTTTAAAAACAGGGAGGCTATGTTGCAGCTGTATAAGGTGCTGGTGAGGCCACACCTGGAGTACTGTGTACAGTTTTGGTCTCCTTACTTGAGAAAGGATATACTGGCAGTGGAGGGGGTGCAGAGGAGATTCACTAGGTTGATTCTAGAATTGAGAGGGATGGTTTGTGAAGAGAGACTGAGTAGACTGGGGCTATACTCATTGGAATTTAGAAGAATTAAGGGGGATCTTATAGAAACATATAGAATTATGAAGGGAGTAGTTAAAAAAAGAAGCAGGGAGGTTGTTTCCACTGGCGGGTGAAACTAGAATTAGAGGGCATGGCCTCAAAATAAGGGGGAGCAGATTTGGGACTGAGTTGAGGAAGAACTTCTTCACCCAAAGGATGGTGAATCTGTGGAATTCCCTGCCCAGTGAAGCAGTTGAGGCTACCTCGTTGAATGTTTTTAAGGCAAGGATAGATAGATTTTTGAACAGTAAAGGAATTAAGGATTATGGTGAGCGAACGGGTAAGTGGAGTCCACGAAAAGATCAGCCATGATCTTATTGAATGATGGAGCAAGCTCGAGGGGCCAAATGGCCTATTCCTGCTCCTAGTTCTTGTGTTCTTATAAAAAAAATCTAGGATTAAAAGTCTAACGATGACCAGAAAACCATTGTCAATTGTTGTAAAATCCCATCTAGTTCACTAATGTCCTACAGGGAAGGGAATCTGTTATCATTACCCACTCTGGCCTACATGAGACTCCAGACCCACAGCAATGTGGTTGGAACTTAAATGCCCTCTGAAAATGGAGGGCAGTTAGGGATGGGCAATAAATGCTGGCCCAGCCAGCGACGCCCACATGCCGTAAATGAATAAAAGAAGTTGGCAGCTTGCTTTCTCACTGACATATACACCCACTGGTCAACTTCTGCCGGCCTTATTTATTGGAGATTGTTTGATGAGAGCCGTATTGAATCATTTCATTCAGAATGTATTTTCCTGAGAACACAAGGCTGTGTTCTCAGCCCCCTGCCATACTCCGTATACACCTATGACTGTGCGGCCAAATTCCCCTTCAATTCAATTTTCAAGTTTGTTGATGACACCACTGTAGTGGGTCGGATCTCAAATAATGATGAGACAGAGTACAAGAATGAGATAGAGAATCTGGTGAACTGGTGCGGCAACAATAATCTCTCCCTCAATGTCAACAAAATGAAGGAGATAGTCATTGACTTCAGGAAGCATAAAGGAGAACATGTCCCTGTCTACATCAATGGGGACGAATCAGAAAGGGTCGAGAGCTTCAGGTTTTTAGGTGCCCAGATCACCAACAATCTGTCCTGGTCCCCCCATGCCGACACTATAGTTAAGAAAGCCCCACCAACGCCTCTTACTTGCTCAGAAGACAAAGTAAATTTGGCATGTCAGCTACGCCTCTCACCAACTTTTACAGATGCACCATAGAAAGCATTCTTTCTGGTTGTATCACAGCTTGGTATGGCTTTTGCTCTGCCCAAGACCACAAGGAACTACAAAAGGTCGTGAGTGTGGCCCAATCCATCACGCAAACCAGCCTCCCATCCATTGACTCTGTCTACACTTCCCGCTGCCTCGACAAAGCAGTCAGCATAATTAAGGACCCCATGCACCCTGGACATTCCCTCTTCCACCTTCTCCCTTCGGGAAAAAGATACAAAAGTCTGAGGTCTCGTACCAACCGACTCAAGAACAGCTTCTTCCCTGCTGCTGTCAGACTTTTGAATGGGCTTACCTTGCATTAAGTTGATCTTTCTCTACACCCTAGCTATGACTGCAACACTACATTCTGCACTCTCTCGTTTCCTTCTCTATGAACGGTATGTTTTGTCTGCATAGCGCGCAAAAAACAATACTTTTCACTTTATGTTAATATATGTCTCACAATATCAGGTTAAAGTCCAACAGGATTATTTAGTAGCAAAAGCCACTAGCTTTTGTACAACCAAATAAACCAGTTGGACTTTAACCTGGTGTTGTGAGACTTCTTACTGTGTTTACCTCAGTCCAACGCCGGCATCTCCACATCATGTTACTATATGTGACAATAATAAATCAAATCAAATCAAAATCAAATTCCTCTTGCTAAACTTGAGATGTGCTGAAAAGCTGCAAAACCTCTTAAAACTCAGTAAGTCTGCTTTCTCCAAGTGCTGCAATTGCAACGTCAGGTCAGGACAGCCTAACTGGTGTTGGATTAGGCAACATCCCCGATTGCAATGTTTCAGCTTGGAACCGAAGATTGCATTTGAAACTCCCTTTACTGCTGCAACAAGACTGGGGGGTAACGTGAGTGCACTCTGATGGAGCAGTACTCAGATATCATTAGTGGAATAGTTGCTGATGTAAATTAGATGATATATACTGAATTACTTTGATTTTTAAATTATTTTCACATGTATTAACATGCAGCGAAAAGTATTGTTTCTTGTGCGCTATACAAGACAGAGCATACCGTTCATAGAAAAGGAAAGGAGAGAGTGCAGAAAGTACTGTTACAGTCATAGCTAGGGTGCAGAGAAAGATCAACTTAATGCGAGGTAGGTCCATTCAAAAGTCTGACAGCAGCAGGGAAAAAGCTGTTCTTGAGTCGGTTGGTACGTGACCTCAGACTTTTGTATCTTTTTCCTGACGGAAGAAAGTGGAAGAGAGAATGTCCGGGGTTCGTGAGGTCCTTAATTATGCTGGCTGCTTTGCTGAGGCAGCGGGAAGTGTAGACAGAGTCAATGGATGGGAGGCTGGTTTGCGTGATGGATTGGGCTACATTCATAACCTTTTGTAGTTCCTTTAGGTCTTGGGCAGAGCAGGAGCCCAGACCAAGCTGTGATACAACCAGAAAGAATGCTTTCTATGGGGCATCTGTAAAAGTTGGTGAGAGTCGTAGCTGACATGCCAAATTATAACATGTAATGCACGATGTATTCTTATGTGTTATATCTCTTTAAGGTAACAATCTCTAACCATTGTTGAGAAACAGGTTCCGAACACTCAGAGTTTAATTTGTTTTTATCTTAAGAGTTTAATTCTTGTTTGGTCAGAAATGTTACTCATCTGATTCAACCTCAGGGCATAAACAAACCCAACTAAGTGACTGGCCTTTTTGTTCTGAATCTATAACACAGCCTGTGTGTGTGTGTCAGTGTGTCTGTGTGTATGTGTGTGTGTGTCAGTGTATGTGTCAGTGTATGTGTGTGTCAGTGTGTGTGTGTGTATGTGTGTGTGTCAGTGTGTATGTGTGTGTGTGTCAGTGTATGTGTCAGTGTATGTGTGTGTCAGTGTGTGTGTGTGTATGTGTGTGTGTCAATGTATGTGTGTCAGTGTATGTGTCAGTGTGTGTGTCAGTGTGTGTGTCAGTGTATGTGTGTATGTGTCAGTGTGTGTGTGTCAGTGTGTGTGTGTGTCAGTGTGTGTGTGCCAGTGTGTGTATGTGTCAGTGTGTGTGTGTGCCAGTGTGTGTGTGCCAGTGTGTGTGTGTGTCAGTGTGTGTGTGTATATGTGTCAGTGTGTGTGTGTGTCAGTGTGTGTGTGCCAGTGTGTGTATGTGTGTCAGTGTGTGTGTATATGTGTCAGTGTGTGTGTGTATGTGTGTCAGTGTATGTGTGTGTGTGCCAGTGTGTGTATGTGTGTCAGTGTTGGTGTGTCAGTGTATGTGTCAGTGTGTGTGTGTGTGTGTGTATGTGTGTCAGTGTGTGTGTGTGTCAGTGTGTGTATGTCAGTGTATCTATGTGTATGTGTGCCAGTGTGTGTGTGTGTCAGTGTTGGTGTGTCAGTGTATGTGTCAGTGTGTGTGTGTGTGTGTCAGTGTGTGTGTGTATGTGTGTCAGTGTGTGTGTGTCAGTGTGTGTATGTCAGTGTATCTGTGTGTGTGTGTCAGTGCGTGTGTCAGTGAGTGTCAGTGTGTGTGTGTGTGTGTTTGTGTGTGTTGCCCATATACTGCTGTTAATATTCTGATAGATACAAAGGTTTTACTGACTGTCACTGTCTTACCCCCCCGCAGCAAGCTGGGGTCCGTACTCCAACGTGCTTTCTATGGGTCTGGTGGCTGTGTAAGTATAAACTAGGCAGTTCTTAACAGGATTTCCACCTTGCTGAACATTGTGTGTGATCACTGATGTGCCAATCTTTATGATCTGTCTCAGGTGACCCTATATGAACAAAGAAACTTCACTGGAAGGCGCTTGGCAGTTACCAGTGACTGTCCAAATCTGGCAGAATGTAACTTCCCTGAGAGATGCAATTCTGTGCAAGTGGAGAGTGGGGCGTAAGTAGCTGAAAGTTAAACTGTTGGATGTATTTTTATTCCCGCCCCTTGGAGAACAATGTGAATTGTTGGAAGGCGGATTAACAGTGACAGGAACACTCACTGGCCATAACCCTTCTCATAGTAGCTGGCGGTGGTCAGTCCTGTGGAGGGAGTGGAGAGACACCCACACTAACCAGACACACATGTCCAACTGGATGCAGAATTGAGAACTGGAGCTCCGGTTTCCATTTACTGGGACTGACTGGAGTGGGATTCACTCCCTGCACCATCCGACTGTGCTGGGAAGCCCCATAGCACAGAAGTGATTGTGAGTCGGGAACTGTTTTTCATTCATGTCTGATGCTCTTTACCACGGCCAATATTATACACAAAACATATTGAGCAGTATGTAAAAGGGGCTAGCGCTTGCCTCCATTAAGTCACAAAACTCCTTCAGTTTCAGAAGCTTGAAAGCTCTCCCAATATTTGGATGCATATAGCCCACAAGGAAATCATAGAATCGTAGAATCATAGAAACCCTACAGTGCAGAAGGAGGCCATTCGGCCCATCAAGACGGCACCGACAACAATCCCACCTAGACCTTACCCCCACTACCCCACACATTTACCCTACTAACCCCTAATCCCTCTAACCTACACGTCCCAGAACACTAAGGGGCAATGCTGCATGGCCAATCAACCTAACCCGCATATCTTTGGACTGTGGGAAGAAACCAGACTGTGGGAGGAAACTGGTCTTAATCTGTACAACCACAATGACCCAAGGACAACCCCTGGTCTTTGTTGAGTTTAGCTAATTCGCTGCTGCCGCGGTGATTGGATTGTTACATTGGGAATTGGCCAATTAGATCATGGCTGATCATCTATCTCAAGTTCATTTTTTCACCTGACTCCCATATTCAATCTACATGAAGTGCTGTTGGAGAAACATTGGTGAATTGACAGCAAGTAACCTTCCCCCATCTAGAAGGACACCATCACCTCCATGTTCCCCTCGGAGTCACACATATCATCCTGACATCAACATGTATTAACCAATCCATCATCATTACTGGGTAACAATCCTGAAACAAGTGTAACTATGGATGGGCAATGCCAGCTTGCCAGCAACACTCAGATCCTGAGCTAATTTTGAAAAAGTGGATTTCTTTTAAGACAAGATTGGGCTCGGCCTAGATTAGCTCGACACCACCTTGGAGAGGATGGAACGGGAGAAAAACTGTTCAAAGACAAAGCTCCTATGGAAAAAATCACTCTACTACATTGCAAGGTCTCTGAATGACCTTCTTGTGCTAACAGAAGATTAATGTGGGTGTACTATCAACACAGATTGAGAGCTGTCATTCAGAAAGCACCTTCCATGTCCTCAGGAAATCCCAAAGTTAGGCATAAAAGATCAGGAAATCCCAAACTTCTTTACAACCAATGGAATATATTAGAAGCACAATCACTGTTGCAGCACGGCCAACGTGACTGCCAATTTGCGCAACATAACTTTCACAAACAACAAGAAGTTTGTGATTCCCGGCTTGAGTGACTGTGCGGAGTCTGCACATTCTCCCCGTGTCTGCATGGGTTTCCTCCAGGTGCTCCGGTTTCCTCTCACTGTCTAAAAATGTGCGGGTTAGGTGGATTGGCTATGCTAAATTGCCCCTTAGTGTCAGGGGGACTAGCTGGGTAAATGCATGGGGTTATGGGGTTCGGACCTGGGTGGGATTGTGGTCGGTGCAGACACAATGGGCCGAATGGCCTCTTCCTGCACTGTAGGGATTCTATGCTGTTGCATAAGATAAAGGTGCACGGTGTTATGGATAATGTATTAGCATGGATGGAGGATTGGTTAACTAACAAGTGGGGCGGGGGGGGGGGGGGGGGGGGGGGGGGTGAAAAAAGAAATGTAGTCATAATTGGGGATAGTATAGTTAGGGGCTGTTCTCAGTGACCAGGATCGAGAATCCTGAAGGTTGTGTTTGCCTGGTGCTCAGGTTCGGGACATCTCATCTGGGCTGCAGAAGAACTTGGAGTGGGAGGGTAAAGATCCAGTTGTCTTGGTCCACGTAGGTATCAACGATATAGGTAGAACAGGAACAAAGGTTCTGCTAAGGGAGTATGAACTAGGAGCTAAATTAAAAAGCAGAACCAAAAAGGTAATAATCTCTGGATTACTACCTGAGCCACGAGCGAATTGGCACAGGGTCAGTAAGATTAATGAGGTAAATGCGTGGCTCAAAGATTGGTGTGGGAGGAATGGGTTTGAATTCATGGGATATTGGCACCAGTATTGGGGAAGATGGGACCTGTTCCGATGGGACAGTCTTCATCTGATTCGTGCTGGGACCAGAGTCCTGGCAATCGGATAACTAGGGCTGTAGATAGAGCTTTAAACTAAATAGTGGGGGAGAGGGTTCAGTTGTATGGAGAATTGGAAAATCAAAGTTAAAGGAGAGGGTAGAAGTGCAGGATAATGATGAGGACTTTCAACTAGTTAAAGGAGCCGAGGGCTCAGGAGAGGTTAGTAAAGTTTCCAGACCACGTAATAGAACAAAGAGTATAGAAGATGGCAGGAATATAACCTCCGGCAGAGCAAAAATGGTGACAAGTATGAGAAGGGAGGTGGTCAATGCAGGACTGAGGGTGTTGGACCTAAATGTGCGCAGTATATGGAACAAGGTAAATGAGCTTGTTGCGCACATTGAAATTGGTTGCTACGATGCTGTGGGCATCACAGAGACGCAGCTGCAAGGGGATCAGGGCTGGGATCTAAATACCCAAGGATATGTGTCCTATCGAAAGGACAGGCAGATGGGCAAAGGAGGCAGGGTTGCATTGTTAGTAAGGAATGAAGTTAAATCAATAGCAAGAAGCAATATAGGATCAGAAGGCATAGAATCTCTGTGGGTAGAGTTGAGGAATCGCAAAGGTAAAAAGACCCTGATGGGAGTTATGTCTGAAGGTGGATAAATCACCTGGATCGGATGGACTACACGCCAGGGTTCTAAAAGAGCTTGCTGAGGAAATTGTGGAGGCAAAGGTAGTGATCTTTCAGGAAGCACTGGAGTCAGGGAGGGTCCCAGGAGGACTGGAAAGTAGCTAATGTAACACCGCTGTTTAAGAAGGGAAGGACGCAGCTGTTTGGCCCGGAAATACTTAGGAAATCAGAAGCACAAAGGGATTTGGGACTCCTTGTTCAAGATTCTCTTAACGTTAACGTGCAGGTTCATTCAGCAGTTAGGAAGGCAAATGCAATGTTAGCATCCATGTCGAGAGGGCTAGAATCCAAGGGCAGGGATGTATCTCTGAGGCTAAGGCTCTGGTCAGTTCCCATTTGGAGTATTGTGAGCAATTTTGGGCCCCGTACCCAAGGACGTGTTGGCCGTGGAAAGGGTCCAGAGAAGGTTCACAAAAATGATCCCTGGAATGAAGGGCTTGTCACATGAGGAACGGTTGAGGATTCTGGGTCTGTACTCGTTGGGAGTTTAGAAGGTTGAGGGGATATCTTATTGAAACTTATAGAATAGTGCGAGGCCTGGATAGAGTGGACGTGGAGAGGATGTTTCCATTTGTAGGAAAACTAGAACCAGAGGGCACAACCTCAGACTAAAGGGACGATCCTTTAAAACAGAGACGAGGAAGAATTTCTTCAGCCAGAGAGCGGTGAATCTGTGGAATTCTTTGCCGCAGAAAGCTGTGGAGGTCAGGTCATTGAGTGTCTTTAAGACAGAGATAGATAGGTTCTTGAGTAAGAAGGAGATCAGGGGTTATGGGGAAAAGGTAGGAGAATAGGGATGAGAAAAATATCAGCCATGATTGAATGGTGGAACAGACTCGATGGGCCGAGTGGCCTAATTCTGCTCCTTTGTCTTATGGTCTTAACAGAAAGCAAAGAGTGGGGGTAAATGGGTGTTTTTCTGGTTGGCGATCAGTGACTAGTGGTGTGCCTCAGGGAATCAGTGTTGGGACCGCAATTGTTTACAATTTACATAGATGATTTGGAGTTGGGGACCAAGTGTAGTGTGCCAAAATTCGCAGATGACACTAAGATGTGTGGCAGAGCAAATTGTGCAGAGGATGCGGGAAGTGTGCAAAGGTATATAGATAGTCTAAGTGAGTGGGCAAGGGAGTGGCAGATGGAGTACAATGTTGGTAAATGTGAGGTCATCCATTTTGGTATGAATAACAGAAAAATGAACTATTATTTAAATGGTAAAAAATTGCAGCATGCTGCTATGCAGAGGGACCTGGGTGTCCTTGGGTATGAATCACAAAATGTTGGTTTGCAGGTGATTAAGAAGGCAAATGGAATTTTGTCCTTCATTGCTAGAGGGATGGAGTTTAAAAACAGGGAGGTTATGTTGCAGCTGTATAAGGTGCTGGTGAGGCCACACCTGGAGTACTGTGTACAGTTTTGGTATCCTTACTTGAGAAAGGATATACTGGCACTGGAAGGGGTACAGAGGAGATTCACTAGGTTGATTCCAGAGTTGAGAAGGTTGGCTTATGAGGAGAGACTGAGTAGACTGGGGCTATACTCATTGGAATTCAGAAGAATGAGGGGAGATCTGATAGAAACATATAAGATTATGAAGGGAATAGATAAGATAGAAACAGGGAAGTTGTTTCCACTGGCAGGTGAAACTAGAACTAGGGGGCATGGCCTCAAAATAAGGGGGAGCAGATTTAGGACTGAGTTGAGGAGGAACTTCTTCACACAAAGGGTTGTGAATTTGTGGAATTCCCTGCCCAGTGAAGCAGTTGAAGCTACCTCATTGAATGTTTTTTAAGGCAAGGATAGATAAATTTTTGAACAGTAAAGGAATTAAGGGTTATGATGAGCGGGCGGGTAAGTGGAGCTGAGTCCATGAAAAGATCAGCCATGATCTTATTGAATGGCAGAGCAGGCTCGAGGGGCCAGATGGCCTACTCCTGCTCCTAGTTCTTATGAAAGTTGAATATCAATATTTTAGTGATGTTGGTTAAAGAATAAATATTGACCAGATCATTGGGGCAACTTCTCTGCTCTTCATTAGATCTTAAGAGGGAAGACAGGATTCTAGTGCAAACGTCCACCTGGAAGATTGTGCTGCACTCCCTCAGTATTGCATTAGTGTTAGGCTAGATCACGTGCTCAAGCCTCTAGAATAACCTTTCTGCTTCCAAGGTGAGAGTGGTGTCAACTGAGCCACACCATCACTCTCCTCCCCACCCTCCAAAGTTCCCTCTCCATGGGAGAAATTGATTTTTTAATCCATTCTTTGCAGCCTCGTAATATTTTGGTCTGGATGGTTGCTATGGAGCCCATGTCAACATCATTTCCCACTATTACTCCTCTACTGCTGATTTATCGGACCCAAATGATTTTAACACCTGTTGCAATTCTTTATTTTCCTTTGTCTTTAACAGTTGGGTCGGATACGAGGGTGAAAATTACAGTGGGCGCCAGTTTCTCTGGGACGTGTATGAGAAACGAGAATACAGCAACTATGACAAGTGGCTCGGAACATCAGATCACATCTCCTCTGTAAGAGCAGTGAGAGAGGCAAGTTTAAACAAAATCTGAGAATCTTGCACAATGCAGTAAGTTACCAGCCATAGACAAGGCCATTATTCAGTAAAAATCCTCCGAGCAGAGGGTAGACCCAGAAAGATAGAAACATAAAATTTACAGCACAGAAGGCAGCCAAAAGTGGTAATCAAAAACAAATCGCTTCTTTTATCAGATGGCACGTTACAGAACAAAGGCTCCTGGCCAGAGTACCTCACGCCATGCACCCTTCAGCATTGCTGTATTGGGTAAGAGGGATACCAAATGGAAGTTAATTATCTGATAGGTTATCAGACACAGAGATGAGAGAGGCACAGTGGGGCGGCACAGTGGTTAGCACTGCTGCTTCAGTGCAGGGACCCGGGTTTGATTCCCGGCTTGGGTCACTGTCTGTGTGGAGTTTGCACATTCTCCCCGTGTCTGCGTGGGTTTCCTCTGAGTGCTCCGGTTTCCTCCCACATTCTGAAAGACGTGCTGGTTAGGGTGCATTGACCCGAACAGGCGCCGGGCCGTGGTGACTAGGGGAATTTCACAGTAGCTTCATTGCAGTAAGCCTCAATTGTGACAAATTAACTTTAATTTTGTTTGGAACGGAATGAACAGAAAGAACTCTCAAGAATTAGGAAATATTACAACACAATGTCACTCAGCCTTTTAGTGATATCAAAAGCCGTCTTGGTCGATCCAAGGAGCTGCTGTGAAACTGGGAAGTTTTACAAAGCAGATGGAAAAAAATCTAATTAATCAGGAATACAGAAAAAAAAATCAGAATCGAAGAATTAGAAAAACTGCAAGCGTTGACATATTAAAGAGATAAGTTTTTGTGCCTTGAATCCAATAAGGAACGTTCTCCATCCAAAATCTGGCTGTATGAAAAACCTGGCTTTTCTGGAAGGAAGGTGGAACTCCAGGAAGACATTTCAAACCTCATTTCACGCTTCAACCTCAATCGCTTTGCTTCCGCCAAGGTTCTTGGAGGAGTGTGAGTATACCCTGTGAGAGTGCAGTCTGAGCCAGGCTGGCCATACAGCTCACTGTACTTGAGAAGCATTTTATTGTTCAATGTTAAAGTGTTGAAGCATTTTTATAATTTATCACTGCAGTTCAAACTTTATTTACACCATTTGCACAGTGAAGATTCCCAACTTTTTCCCATTCTTCAGGAAAGTACGGCTGACAGAGTCGTAGAGGTTTACCGCATGGAAACAGGCCCTTCGGTCCAACTTGTCCATGCTGCCCTTCTGTTTTTAACGACTAAGCTCGTCCCAATTACCCACATTTGGCCCATATCCCTCGATAGCCACCTTGCTCATGTAAGTCTAAACGCTTTTTAAAAGACAAAATTGTACCCGCCTCTACTACTGCCTCTGGCAGCTCGTTCCAGACACTCATGTTGGGACTCAGTTGGTGCCTTCATGATCTCACTTGTGCCCATTCATCATACAAGCCCCCAAACTGTCACTGGGCTATCTGTGTTCACAACAGAGCCTGATTACATCAACTGCAGGAGTCACTGGATAACGATCAGAAGCAGAAGTCCTGGCTGATATCTCTCTCTCCCCCCCAGCCTGGCTGGGAAGGAGGTTTGCAACCACTTACTGAAACCCTCAACTGAGATCATCCATCTCAGCACAGAAAGGGAATCCTTGACCTGTATGGACAGTGCAGCTACCTACAAGGCACAAAGAACATTTTTGACAGAATATTTCCTCATATCCCCCTCTCTACAACGGTTGAAAAATGGGAGTATTATACACTGAATATATTTCTGGAAAAGATAATGTTTTAAGTAAAGATTGAGCATCAAGAGGAGGAAGCAAATTTAAATAAGCATGAAGTTATTGGGTCAGTGCCTATTTCATTATTATTTTTCATTTTCATCATAGCTGGGTAGCCTACCAGGATGCACATTACCGGGGCCCTCACTATGTTTTGGAAAAGAGAGACTTTAATAATTATACCGAGTGGGGAGCAACTGCTGCTTATCTGGGCTCCATTCGACGTGTACGTTTTCACTGAGTTAAGAAGCGAATTTCCACTGTTGTCACAATAAAAATATCAGAATTTTATTAGCCATCTTTGTAGCAGTGCAATTATTAGCTGCAATAATCTTCCACACTTTTCACAAAGCCCCAAAGTATTTATTTTATAACAATACTGCAAATATGAAGTAATCCGGAGCGTGCTCACCGGAAGGGTGGAGGGAACAACCTCCGTCAACTTTGTTCTCAGTTTCCTAGTCATGTTTTTAGGAGGGAAGTGTCACAAGATGCAGTCAGTATCTAGCTCTCTCGTAAACAGATCCATTGTCCCTGCATCACCACTTTGTTGGTTCATTTCTGTTTGAGCGTTCCCCCTTTAGCTCACCACTGGCTCTTGCCCCATCAGCCAGAATGTTGCACATTGGTGTTAACTATTGGCCACACATTTCAACTGATGGGTTCGATTTGAAACAAAATCAAATGGAAAACAAAACACAGCCGATATCTTATTTTCACTAAATAAGATTCACTGGCCAGGCTAAGGTGTCACAGGACTCACAATCTTATTAGGTTCCTTTTTTAAAAAACAGACAATTAAACTTCTACATTCACAGTTTTACTATCAGACAAAAGCTTAACAATTCCTTTGAGCAGTACCTTGAGATCTTGACTATTAGAACCTAAAACCATTCATGTATTTACTGGTGGTTCACAGCCTGCTGCATTGGTAACACTACACAAAAAAAAATCTTTATAATGTGGTCATTAATCCATAATATATTAAGACATTTCACATGTGGGTGTGGATACAACATAAATAAATTCCATAGTGGCACTACTTGGCCTGTCTCTCTCAGGCTGTGGAATAGGCCACTACACTGGGAGCCCAAAAGCAAAATAATTACACTGTAAAAACATAGGGAATGATTGAATCACAGAGGGTCACTGTACAAATCTGCACGGCTGTTCTGCTGGCCTGGAGCACTGACGTATATGCTACACTTCCAGTGAGGCTCCACAGATTCACCTGTCGATATATCTGCAAGCTGCAATATAACTGCAGTCACACAAATCAATGAAGAAGCAAGTGTGGAGTGTCTCAGCAGCTTTGTGAAGAATATCCAAAGGACTCTGATAGTGGTTCACTGAAGATGATGATTACAATCCCATGCCAGGAGGCTGCAGTAACTGAACGCGTCAGCTTTTTAAACAAAAATACACAAATTGGCGCTCATCCAGCTGAACAATAATGTTTAAGTCAATTCCAAAATTCAACAAAACAGCAAAATGTCTATCCAGACTCGACTCAGTCTCGGATACTTTCAGTATCAAATACACTCTCCTCCTTTAACACGTTTAGGAGTGAAACATTATTTTAAAGACATGTTTGCTCAGCAACTTGTGTGTGTATGTGGTGCAGTATTGGTTACCACCATTAGAGGATCTCAGTGAGACACACAAACAGTAAAGTTCCCTAATTAGCTAAGAACAGATACTGCAATATTTGAATATAAACCCAAGGTCCAGCTGACTTTTATACCTGTCTATTGTTCTGATGTCCTGACACCAATACTTCAAAAAACAGTTTAGGATTGTAGAATCTTGCACCCTCTCTTATTCCACCATCATGCTTTTTAGTTTCCATTTTATTAATCCAAAGATTTTTTAGTGCCAGAAGCATACACATCATTCCAACAAGCAAATGGTTAAGTCCCCACTGCCAGCTTTCAATGTCAATCTTCCTTTCACTGTTTCTCTCAAGAAACAAGGCACAACGATGAAGACAACTATTTCACCATTTCAATTTCTGCTCAATATTCTAGTAGTTAATGAACTGAAGGCTCAGAAATGGCAGAAAGGCTGTTCCCCACCTGTGACGACCATCTGCCCATTGCCTAGCTTACTCCGCAGCTACTGGAAAGCCATGCATTGACACATCAGATTGAGGCTTCACTCTTTACAAGTACAGTTCAACACTTCACCTTAAACAGGAACTGAGTGCATTCTATTTGTGCAACTTCCTTGCATTCTTGTCTGAAAATGACCCATTTAGGAGTTGATTACGTCATCCTCTTCCTCCTCCTCTTCCTCATCTCTCTGTCTTACATTTCGAACCGTCTGCAGCGTGGTTAGCTGAAGCTGAGTTTGATTGATAACGCTTGCGTCGTCCACCTGCATCGAGGACTGAAGAAAAAAAATAGAGCAAGTGAAAAATATCACAATAGCCACTGATGGTAAAGTAAGGCTCAGCTAAAACTTTAAAAGCTTCCGAGGTTTCTCATATGTTGGGAGCACCACTTTCCCGCAATTATCACTCTGCTGTTAAACTCTGTGCATTAAATGAAGAGCTTTCCTCCCTCCGCCTATTTTCTGCACTGATTGCTAACTTCGAAGCTCATTGGGGAAGTGGATGAAGGCAGTGGAATTAAGGTGTGTATGGACCACATATTAGCCATTACATTGGAATACTGCACAGAAACAGGCTATTCAGCCTGACCAGTCCATATTGGTCTTTATGCTCGACTTGAGGCTTTTCATTAATGTATCATTCCAGGGATTATGGATGTCACTGGCAATTTGCCGTCATCTCTAACTACATATGGCTTGCTCGACTCTTGCAAGGGGTTGGTAAGAGTCAATCACATTGCTGTGGGCCTGGAGTCACATGTAGGGCCGACTGGGTGAGGATAACACATTTCCTTCCCTAAAGATAGTGAACTAGGTGGGTTTTTACAACAAATGATGATAGTTGTCATGGTCACCATTACTGAAACTAGCTTTATTTTCCAGAGTTATTAATTGAATTTAAATACCACCAGTTGCCGTGGTGGGATTCGAATCTTGGGTCTCTGGATTACAAGTCCAGTGACATTACCACTACATCACAGTCTCCTTCCATCCTTCCTCATCTAATGATATCAGTGCAGCCCTTTATTCCCTTCTCTCTCATGTGTTTACCCAACTTACCCTTCAACATATTCGCTAAAAAACAAAGCATGTCCAGGGTTACAGGAGGAGGCAGGGGATCGGCACAAAGTGAACTGCTCGTTCAGAGGGTCAGCACAGAAATGATGGGCTGAACTGCCTTTTTTGTGCTGTAACAGTGATTCTACCTTATACTGCTGGCCTCCAGTCATCATCTTCCCCACAAGAAACATTCGCTCTGTAACCATTACACCAAAACCACTCAATGTTAAAGACTTCCCTTTTCAAAAGAGACCCAACCCTTCGATTCTTTCCCGATTTGCAAACTCAGACATTTCTGGTATCCTTGTAAATCTTCTCTGCACTCTCTCCAATGCTTCTATATGTTTTTATATAATTTGGCAGCTAGAACTATAAGCTGTACTCTTAAGTGTGGACTAACCAAGGTTTGGTACAACTTCCCTACTCCAATTCCATCCCACTAGAAATAAAATGGAGTGCTTGTTTTTTTAATGGCCTTGCAAACCTGTGGCTCATCTTTCAGTGATTGACGTATTTGTATCACAAACTCTTTGTTCCTCCACCCACCTGGATTTACATCTTCCAATTAATAAGTGGCCTCCCCATTTTTCCTACCAAGGTATACTACCTCACACTTGCGCATTATAGTTCATTTGCCAATTATTTACCCAATCTCTATGTTTATTAGTGTCTTCCTGTAATTTGCTTAGGAAGGATGCCAGGGCCTTGGAGAGGAAATTTACTAGGAACATTGGATCAGGAGGAGGCCATTCAGCCCTTCAAACTTGAACTAAAGTTAAAAGTTTTAAAGTTTATTTAATAGTCACAAGTAGGCTTACAGTAACACTGCAATGAAGTTACTGTGAAAATCCCCTTGTCGCCACATTCTGGCGCCTGTTCGGGTACATTGAGGGAGAATTTAGCATGGCCAATTCACCTAATCAGCACACCTTTGAACTGTGGGAGGAAACCGCAGCACCCGGAGGAAACCCATGCAGATGCGGGGAGAACGTGCAAACTCCATACAGACAGTGACCCAAGCCAGGAATCGAACCCGGACCCCTGGTGCTGTAAGGCAGCAGTGCTAACCACTGTGCCACCGTGCCCCTGGGAATCGAACCCGGGCCCCTGGTGCTGTAAGGCAGCAGTGCTAACCACCGTGCCACCGTGCTGCCCCCATTCAATACGATCAAGACTGATCGGCGACTTCAATGCCTTTTACATGCACTGTCCCCCATAACCCTTTTTGCTCGTGTTAATCAGAAATAAATCACTATCATTAGAATGGTTCTAGGGGTGAGGGATTAGTTAAGAATCGAGATGGGTATCAAGGGTTATGGGGAAAAGGCCGGAAAATGAGGATGAGAAAAATATCAGCCATGATTGAATGGCGGAGCAGATTCAATGGGCCGAGTGGCCTAATTCTGCTCTTATGTCTTATGGTCTAAACTGGGGTTGTTCTCCTTGGAAAAGAAAAGGTAAAGAGGAAATCTGATAGAGATATTTAAAATCATGAAGGATTTCGATAGAATGAAGAGTAACTGTTCTCAATGGCGGAAGAGTCAAGAGTCAGAGGACATCGATTTAAACGATTGACTAAAGAACCAGAGGGGAGATGAAGAAAAACTTTTAACTGCAACCACCTCACTAGCTCTTTTAGACAGCAATCTATTTAGCCACACTCCAATGTTCTTTCCCCATCACCCTGCAACTTCTCTATACAGAAGAAATTGAGCACAGAGTGATCCAACGAGCAGTTGGAAAGCACAAGCCAAAATAGAGGGGGGGAGGGGGGGACAGAACGTGTGAATGTCATTTTGCAACAAGGAATTACACACGAGTAGAGAAATTTGATAATAGAACAAACATCAATAAAGGCTTTGTATCTTGAAAGCATGACGCATTCGGAACAAAATTAATGAGTTAACAGCACAAATAAAGACAAATGGGGTTGATGTGGTGGTAATTACTGAGACATGGTCACAAGGAGATCAGGTCTGGGATTTGAATATCCAAGAGTACTCAGGAAGGATAGACAGAAAGGAAAATGAGGATGTGTAGCTTTGCTAGTGAAGGAAGGAATCAGTACTGTGATGAGAAGTTACATAAGCACTGGAGATTAAGGTGTGGGATCAGTCTGGGTAGAAATAAGAAACAGCAAAGGAAAGAAGTCCCCGGGGAAGGGTGTCATCTATAGATCCCCAAAACAATTGTTCCGCAGTGGGGCACAGTATAAACCAGGAAATACGGGGCGGCTTGTAAGAAAGGTATGGAAATAATCATGGGTGATTTTAATATGCACAAAAACTGGATTAATCAAATTGGCAAGGGTAGCCTCGAGGGAGAGTTCATTGAGTGTATTAGAGATTGTTTCCTGGAGCAATATGTTGTGGAACCAGCCAAGGAGCAGGTTATTCTGGATTTGGTATTGTGCAATGAGCAGGGATTAATTAATGACTTCTAACCTAAGGATCATAGTATGATAGAATTCAAAATTCAGTTTGAGGGCGAGAGACTGAAGTCTCACACTTGCATTCTGGAATTAAACAAAGATAATGTCAGCACGAGGACAGACTTGGCTCTAGTGGACAGGGCAGGAAGATTAAAAGGTAGGATGAGTAGTGGCAGTTGTTTAAGGAGATATTCTGGCTAAACCAATAGAAGGCAGAGAGTCGGGATAAATGGATCTTTTTCTGGTTGGCAAGATGTAACTAGTGGGTGCCACAGGGTTCGGGTCCTCAGGCCCCAACTATTTACAATCTATATTAATGAATTGGATACAGGGATGGAAGGTACTATAGCCAAATTTGCAGATGACATGGGATATTAAGTTGCAATGAGGAAATAAGAAATTTACAAATGGATATAGATAGGTTAGGTGAACGGGCCAAACTGTGGCAGATGGAGTTTAATGTGGATAATTGTGAGGTTATTCACTTTGGTCAGGGAAATGGAAAGGCAACTTATTATTGAAATGGGGAGACACTTTGGGGTACTTCGGTGCAGAGGGATCTGGGTGTCATCGTGCACGGGTCCCAGAAAACTAGTATGCAGATAAAGTTTAAGTTTAAAGTTCATTTATTAGTATCATAAGTAGGCTCACATTAACACTGCAATGAAGTGACTGTGAAAATCCCCTAGTCGCCACACTCCAGCGCCTGTTCGGGTACACTGAGGGAGAATTTAGCATGGCCAATCCACCTAACCAGCATATCTTTTGGACTGTGGGAGGAAACCAGAGCGCCCGGAGGAAACCCACGCAGACACGAGGAGAATGTGCAGACTCCGCACAGATGGTGACCCAAGCCGGGAATCGAACCCAGGTCCCTGGCGCTGTGAGGAAGCAGTGCTAACCACTGTCCCACTGTGAAGGTAATAAGGAAAGTAAATGGAATTTAGGCATCTATAGCTAAAGCAAGAAAGTGATGCTGCAACTTTACAAGGCATTGGTGAGGTCCCACCTGGAGTACTGTGTATAGTTTTTTCCCTTATTTGAGCAAGGATGCAGTGGCATTAGAGGCACTTCAGAGGAGGATTGATTCCAGAGATGAGGGGTTTGTCTTACGAAGAGGGATTGAGCAGTTTAGGTCTGTACTCCCTGGAGTTTAGAAGAATAAGAATATACCTTAAGAATAATTAAGATATAAAAGATGATAAAAGGTATTACAGAGTGGAAGTAGAGCTTCCTCTTGTGGGGCAATCTAAAACAAGAGGTTATAGTTTTAGGATAAGGGGTGGCAGATTTCAAAGAGGGATGAGGAGAAACTACTTCTCTCAAAGGATGGTGAATCTGTGGAATTCACTCCCCCAGAGTGCGGTGGATGCTGGGACATTGAATAAATTTGAGGAGAAAAGATTTTTAATTAGTAATGGGGTCGAAGGGTTAAGGAGAATGGGCAGGAAAATGGGGCTGAGGCTGAGATGAGATTAGCCATGATCGCACAACACTTTTTCCATGCATCTTTAAAGAAATTCAAACATTTCCATCTCAGCTCAGACTCCTCACCTCTACAGGTTCAGGTGCCTGACCACAGCCGTCACTGTCATCATCGTCACCATCTTGCCTGTTGTTGATCATAGAGCGCAGAGCCAACTCTTCAACCTGAAGGCACAACACACACACTGGTACAATTCCAATATATTGC
This sequence comes from Mustelus asterias, assembly GCF_964213995.1. Classification (NCBI taxonomy): domain Eukaryota; kingdom Metazoa; phylum Chordata; class Chondrichthyes; order Carcharhiniformes; family Triakidae; genus Mustelus; species Mustelus asterias. Next base: position 2,607,515 of record NC_135824.1, read on the forward strand.
TCTCATCAAATATTTATAATGATTTGCATTCTTGCAGCATTTTAACTTATCAGGTACACCAAGGTGCTTAAAGAGGAACAAAGCTGCACAGTACCTGGGAGGGACAAGAGATTGTTGAACCCCTCAATTCAATTGGACCATGGCTGATCTGTACCTTAACTCCACTGCTGTGGCTTTCCCAGATCCAAATGACTCAGGTGTTCAGCCCTGTTCAGGGCCAGGCTTTTAGGAATCCCACAACCTGCCTATACCTGCAGGGCTCAGGCTACGCCCAGAGCCACTAGGTGAGTGCAGCCTGCACAATGTTAACCCAGAATTTAGAATCGGAACTCAACCCTCCACCCCAAGATCCAAACTTTCCACTTACTGACTTGGAAGGAATGCGAATCACTAAAGTCTCACTCCACTTGATGCCTTTACCTAAAAATAAAAATCATTCACAATCTTTCAAATGACTCTGTGTAGCATCTTGGTGGAGGTGGAGTTGGGCAAGGACCCTTTCCACTGTCTGGGAAAGTGTTTACTGATTTTTCCAGGGCGATTAGGGATGGGTAATTAAATATGCTTTCCTAGCCAGTGACGCCCACATCCTGCGAAAGACTGAAACTCGAAGTATTAGATTCTCTGCATCTAGGGTGTGAGGGGAAGTTGGAACCAAATCCCTGGCTTTGATCCAACAGGAGTGACTCAACATTTTGCTGATTTTATTTACACTGATGGACAGGGAAGGGCCGAGTGAAAATGTAGTCAGAACTGTCAGAAGGAACATCTAGTGCCAGTCACCATAAAAATCTTGTCACAGCGCCGGACATACAGCTTGACTCAACTTACAGCACCAAGAGCGAGGGGGTGCTGCAACACCAAGGATACTTATAAATAAAAACTCCCCCTGGCACGGTGGCACGGTAGCACAGTGGTTAGCACTGCTGCTTCACAGCTCCAGGAACCTGGGTTCGATTCCCGACTTAGGTCACTGGCTGTGTGGAGTTTGCACATTCTCCTCGTGACTGCGTGGGTTTCCTCCGGGTGCTCCGGTTTCCTTCCACATTCCAAAAGATGTGCGGGTTAGGTTGATTGGCCATGCTTAAATTGCCCCTTAGTGTCCTGAGATGTGTAGGTTAGAGGGATTAGTGGGTAAAATATGTAGGGATATGGGGGTAGGGCCTGAGTGGGATTGTGGTCGGTGCAGACTCGATGGGCCGAATGGCCTCTTTCTGTACTATAGGGTTTCTATGATTTCTTAGTTATTTTTAATGTAAAAGAGAGCACGATATTCCCAGTGTCGTGCACAACATTCCTTCCTCAACCAACAACTTGCAGGGCACCAATTGGCTGCTGTGTTTGCCTGGCACTTGGTCATGGACAGAGTGAGCTTTGGACCACCCTGAGAGACCGGGTTAGGGGATGTAAACAGCAAGCTCCCAGTGATGGAATGGCACAAACACGGAGGAGTGAAAAAATACTTTTCAAAATAGAGATAATGATGAATCGTAGAATCGCTACAGTGCAGACGGCCATTTGGCCCATTGAACCTGCATCAACAATAATTCCACCCAGGCCCTATCCCCATAACCTAATGTATTTACCTAGCAAATCCTCCTGATACTAAGTGTCAATTTAGCAAGGTCAATCAACCTAATCCACACATCTTTGGACTGTGGGAGAAAACTGCAGCACCCGGAGGAAACCCACATGGACGGGGCGGGGGAAACGTGCAAATTCCACACAAACAGTGAACTGAGGCCGGAATCAAACCCGGGTTCCTGGCGTTGTGAGGCAGCAGGACTAACCACTGAGCCATTGTGCTGCCCTACTCCATCCAAAATGTAGCTTTTATATGCTTACTGCACTAAAGGTGACTGACCCAGGTTCGATTCCCAATTTGGGTCACTGTCTGTGCGGAGTTTGCACGTTCTCCCCATGTCTGCGTGGGTTTCCTCCGGGTGCTCCGGTTTCCTCCCACATTCTGAAAGATGTGCTGGTTAGGGTGCATTGACCCGGACAGGCACCGGACTGTGGCGAGTAGGGGAATTTTACAGTAACTTCATTGCAATGTTAATGTAAACCTTACTTGTGACAAATAAATGTATTTTGCAGCGAATGCAATAGCGCTGGGTCTGCTGATACAGCGTGACTGCAAAATACTGCAACAGCCTAATTTAATCAAATGAAAGTTCAGGAGATGCTTTATTGACACCACAGGAGGAACAAAATATAAAACTCAAGAGTGCGTTTGGTTGGGTGATGGGAGCAGAGAGCCCCTTCATCCTCGAGCCCCCCCCCCCCACCCCCAAACTGCTCCAAAGGCAGGGTGGCAGGAGCAAACCTCAGCAATAATGAAGTGGTGGAGATGGGGAGAGTGTTCATGAGTTTTACCTTATTGCCAGCCTATTCCTTACTGGGAAACACTTGCTTACTGGCCCTGGGTGAAAAGGCACGTACGGAGCAGAGGAAAAGTTAATTCTATATATAAACAATAACTATGGAACGTTCTTTGGGTTTACCTTGAGTCGGTTTAATTGATCTTGTAAACTGGTTTTGATTTTCAGGAGAGCTTCCTCCTCTTTCTTCAGCTCCTGTAGCCGGCTCAGCATTCTAAACCCTTGATTGCTTCCTACCAACATCTGAAACAGAAAAGACAGTTTGGCAGCTTTGACAGAGTCACAATGTTAAGTAATCCTTTGAATTATTGCTACACTGTTCACACATGCCACATTTTTAAATAGCAGAAGGCCCTTTACACCCTGTCCACACTCTGCCTAATTCAAATCACAGTAAGAAGTTTAACAACACCAGGTTAAAGTCCAACAGGTTTATTTGGTCGCAAAAGCCACACAAGCTTTCGGAGCTGCAAGCCCCTTCTTCAGGTGAGTGGGAATTCTGTTCACAAACAGAGCATATAAAGACACAAACTCAATTTACATGAATAATAGTTGGAATGCGAATACTTACAACTAATCAAGTCTTTAAGAAACAAAACAACGTGAGTGGAGAGAGCATCAAGACAGGCTAAAAAGATGTGCATTGTCTCCAGACAAGACAGCCAGTGAAACTCTGTGGGGGTTACAAATAGTGGGACATGAACCCAATATCCCGGTTGAGGCCGTCCTCGTGTGTGCGGAACTTGGCTATCAGTTTCTGCTCAGCGACTCTGCGCCGTCGTGTGTCGCGAAGGCCGCCTTGGAGAACGCTTACCCGAATATCAGAGGCCGAATGCCTGTGACCGCTGAAGTGCTCCCCAACAGGAAGAGAACAGTCTTGCCTGGTGATTGTCGAGCGGTGTTCATTCATCCGTTGTCGCAGTGTCTGCATAGTTTCCCCAATGTACCATGCCTCGGGACATCCTTTCTTGCAGCGTATCAGGTAGACAACGTTGGCCGAGTTGCAAGAGTATGTACCGTGTACCTGGTGGATGGTGTTCTCACGTGAGATGATGGCATCTGTGTCGATGATCCGGCACGTCTTGCAGAGGTTGCTGTGGCAGGGTTGTGTGGTGTCATGGTCACTGTTCTCCTGAAGGCTGGAGACAATTCTTGTCTCTTCTTGTCTGGAGACAATACACATCTTTTTAGCCTATCTTGATGCTCTCTCCACTCATATTGTTTTGTTTCTTAAAGACTTGATTAGTTGTAAGTATTCGCATTCCAACCATTATTCAGGTAAATTGAGTTTGTGTCTTTATATGCTCTGTTTGTGAACAGAATTCCCACTCACCTGAAGAAGGGGCTTGCAGCTCCGAAAGCTTGTGTGGCTTTTGCTACCAAATAAACCTGTTGGACTTTAACCTGGTGTTGTTAAACTTCTTACTGTGTTTACCCCAGTCCAACGCCGGCATCTCCACATCATAATTCAAATCAGGCAGAAAATGTCAAGAGGGTCCTCCCCAACTTGAGTTCAGAAGATTAATGGATGATTTAACAGATGTTTAAGGTGATTTGACAGGTTAGAAACATAGAAAACTACAGCACAAAACAGGCCCTTCGGCCCCACAAGTTGTGCCAAACATATCCCTACCTTTTAGGCCTACTTATAACCCTCCATCCTATTAAGTCCCATGTACTCATCCAGGAGTCTCTTAAAAGACCCTATTGAGTTTGCCTCCACCGCCACGGACGGCAGCCGATTCCACTCGCCCACCACCCTGTGTGTGAAAAACTTCCCCCTAACATTTCCCCTGTACCTACCCCCCAGCACCTTAAACCTGTGTCCTCTCGTAGCAGCCATTTCCACCCTGGGAAAAAGCCTCTGAGAGTCCACCCGATCTATGCCCCTCAACATCTTATATACCTCTATTAGGTCTCCTCTCATCCTTCGTCCCTTCAAGGAGAAAAGACCGAGCTCCCTCAGCCTATCCTCATAAGGCATGCCACTCAATCCAGGCAACATCCTTGAAATCTCCTCTGCACCCTTGCAATCTTTTCCACATCCTTCCTGTAATGAGGCGACCAGAACTGAGCACAGTACTCCAAGTGGGGTCTGACGAGGGTCTTATATAGCTGCATCATTATCCCCGGACTCCTAAACTCAATCCCTCGATTGATAAAGGCCAGCACACCATACGCCTTCTTAACCACCTCCTCCACCTGCGGGGCCGATTTTAGAGTCCTATGGATGTGGACCCCCAAGGTCCTTCTGATCCTCTACCGTACTAAGAGTCTTTCCCTTTATATTGTACTCCTTCATCCCATTCGACCTGCCAAAATGGACCACAACGCATTTATCTGGGTTGAAGTCCATCTGCCACTTCTCCGCCCAGTCTTGCATCCTATCTATGTCCCTCTGTAACTTCTGACATCCCTCCAGACTATCCACAACCCCACCAACCTTCGTGTCGTCGGCAAACTTATCAACCCATCCCTCCACTTCCTCATCCAGGTCATTTATGAAAATGACAAACAGCAAGGGTCCCGGAACAGATCCCTGGGGCACACCACTGGTGACCGACCTCCAATTAGAAAAAGACCCATCTATACCCACTCTCTGCCTCCTTTGGGTAAGCCAGTTCTGGATCCACCGAGCAGCAGCCCCTTGGATCCCATGCCCTCTCACTTTTTCTAGAAGCCTTGCATGGGGGACCCTATCGAACGCCTTGCTAAAATCCATATAAACCACATCTAGGTTAGATATAGAGAAACCATTTCCTCTAGTGGGGGAGACCAGAGAAAGGGTCACAACATTAAAATTAGAACGAGGCCATTCAGGAGCGAGATCAATCTGAAATGGTTTCCCATAAAAAGCTGCTGTTGCTGGGGACAAACCATCCGTTGGGTAAGGATGTCGATGAAGATGGAGCTGAGGGGAGTCAATGGGATTGAGATTACAGATCAGATATAAGTGAATGTTGGAACTGACTTGAGGCCGAATGGCCGACTTGCTGCTAATAATCTACAAACATCATCCTCAGAGTCATCACGTTCTCGCAGGACCTGTTAGAGGGTAATAACACTGCTCTTAGTGTCAAACTCAGCAATTTATTTCAGAGTTCTTGCAATTTCTCTTGATACTGAAAATTTTTAAAAATCCTTTGCAAGCAATACTTTCTCCCATTCCTTGGCTTTTGTTAGTTATGAAACGCTGGTAAAGGTTAACTTCCCGACACAGTCACAGTTTATACCTGCAGCAATGCAAACTTTAATTGAAAGAAATATTCATAGTTTTTGGCTAAAAGCTTTTTTCTCAATTTGTACTCGCAAATCACAGAATCTTACAGCACACAAAGAGAATGCCCATTGTGCCAGCGCTGCCTCTTTGAAACATTTATCCAATTACTCTGTCTTTTCCCCTCTGCATGATTAATTATCCAATGCAGTGCATTCAGATTATCATAATTTGTTATAGAAAACAAAATTCTCACCATCTGGTTCTTTGACCCAATATCTTAATCTGTCCCCTCCGATAACCCAAAGTTCAATCTCTCACCCTGTTCCATGCTATAAAATCCCCTCAGGATTTTAACCCTGCTCTCAAATTTCATCCATTTTTAGAAAAGATCAAAGACTTAATATCTATCACTTGCCAAAAAAATACTTAATCAACTTAACTTGCAGAAACTGACAAACAGAAATGACTTTAGGTGTAAAATATCACACCCCCAACTCCAATGTGACATTTATTATAGACCGTGGAAAATTCTGGAAATGCATACCATGGATACCAGCATCTCAGGAAGGTTCCTCCTGTCTACACTCTCCCTACCCCTCTCAATTTTCTATACCTCAGTCATGTCACCCCTCAGCCTTCTCTCTTCCAAGGAAAATAACCCCAACCTCTCCTCATAGCTAAAATTCTCCAGCCCGGGCAACATTCTAGTAAATCTTCTCTGCACTCTCTCCGGAGAACTGCACACAAAATACTCCAGTTGTGGCCTCACCAGTGTCTTATATAGTTCCATCATTATAACCCTACTTTTCTATACCTCTGCCAATGAAGGACAGCATTCTATATGCTTTATTTACAACCTTATCTATCTGTACTGCTACCTTTAGGGACCTGTGCACTTGCATAACAAGATCACTCACCTCATCTATCCCTCTCAGTATATTCCCGTTTACTGTGTTTTCCCTTTTACTGTTTGACCTCCCTAAATGCATTACCCCGCACTTGTCAGAGTTGAACTCCATCTGCCGCTTTTCTGCCCCATCTATATCATTTTGGACCTTACAGCGATACAGCTACAGTCAATTTTTGTGTCGTCTGCAAATCTTTCAGTCATACCCCCCACGTTCAAGTCCAAATAGTTAATATATAAAACAAACAGCAGGAGTCCCAACACGAGTCATGTGGTGTGTCTGTGCCCTGTTTGAGAGCAGATTTCCACTCCATCTGACAAAGGAGCAGCGCTCCGAAAGCTAATGGCATTTGCTACCAAATAAACCTGTTGGACTTTAACCTGGTGTTGTTAAAACTCTTAAAGGGTCAGTAACCAGAGGACATGGCTTTAAGGCAATCTGGCAAAAGAACTGGAAGGAATTTGAGTATATTTTTATGCAGTAAGTTAAAGGTAAAAGGCTGGTGGAAGGAGATTCAATGGTAGCCTTCAAAAGGAAATTCAATGAATACTTGAAAAGGTAACAAGCAAGGCTAAGGGAAAAGAGCAGGGAAGTGGGACTAATTGGAAAGCTCTTTCAAAGAGCCAGCACAGGCATGAGAGGCCAAATGGCCTCATTCTATAAAGTCCCATGCTGCATTGTAGAGATGTATCAGTCGCACATATTTAGAAATTGCAGCTGATTCACGCATATTCTAATTGAGATACTATTTGTATGATGCAAATAATTCATTCAATATTTTCTTAATATGAAAGGACTGGTGGGTATTTCTATCACGAGTGAATGGGGAGAGCCAGTCGACATTACAAGCCAAAAGGATATCGAGGCTGCTGAGCGATACATCCAGTTTTATCTCGGCTGGTTTGCCAACCCAGTTTTCAATGGGGACTACCCTCAAGTAATGAAGGACTGCATTGGTAAGTGTAACTTATGGGAGGGAATACTGAGCGCACACATATGCACACTGGCTACAAGCTGGAATACTGAGACCCAAAAGCACAGATAAACAGATGCTGGGATCTATAACAAAAGCAAAATACCCCAAATGCCAGAAATTTAAAGTAAAAAGTGAAAATGTTGGAAATATTCAGCAGCTCAGGCAGCATCCGTGGAGAGAGAAAGAGTTAACGTTTCAGGTTGATGAACCTCCTAATAACCAATTCTCAGAAATGTTAACTCAGTTTTCCCTGGTGTGCTTTATGCTAAATAATGATTTTAATCCACCGGCTGGGAATCTGAATTGAACTTTAAACATTTTTTAAAGTGCTGAGACTAAAGTGATTTGAACTCACAGCCCAAGATGGCAAACCTCAATTTGCATTACTATATTGTTCCACATTCAGTTTACTGGAGTGGAGACCATCTGCCCATAAAACCTGTCAAAAGCTGACTTCGGGGGAGTATGAGACTCCCGACCCCTGTCTCATTAGCAAATCATCTATGGCAATCTCCTACAGTATTCAACTGTTGAAGACAGCCCTTTGTACTATTCACTTGGGCAATGGGATCTTGGCTAAATTAGCTTCCAGACATGAGCTAATCAAGTCACCTTTGGAATTCATGGATAATGTGTTTTTCCAATTCCTCTGGCAGTTGGAGGTCACATGACAACCCAACCCTTTGTATATTTTAAATGCATGCTTTCTCTGCAGAACTGAGGACAATCAGTTTTGGGAGGAGACCCAAGTGGGGTCCTTCCTTCTTTCCCCAACCCAGTTGGTAAACTTTGAGCCCTGTTCGCAAACTATGATCACCCAGGGACACCCCAATGCACTCAGAGATTTCTTAAAATAATCCAGACTATCACCATCATCTCCCAAGGAACAAACAGCTCAGTCACCTACATTTTAAATTGGATGCATCAAGAACACTGAATTCAGCAAGAAGTCAGCAAATTACTAACAGTAATACTCTTCTATTTTTTTATTAACTTGAATTTGCCCAACCCATCCTTCCCCACTCTATAATCTGTATTTGCTTGTGAAATTTGATTATGCATGGGTGCATGCAAAAGTCAGTGCATATTTTAATGACTTAGATCAGTTTAAGTGTAATAAAACCTCTTTTTTGTTAAACCTGTCCCCTATTCTTTTTTTATGATCACAGTCCATAAACTCACTGAATAGACAAGTATGTTCTTATCAAATAGAAGCCCATTGCAGTCAAATGAGGAGAGGGCAATGAGGGGACTATTTGACCCAGTCTGCTCAGGTCATGATACCCTCTTCACGGATGTGTTTTGAATTTTTTCCAGCATTTTCTCTGGTTTTATTGCTGAGGTCTAGAGTTTTCGCTTGCTGGTGGATTATTTAGGGGTCTAAAATATCATTAACAAGGTAGCAAATACAAGTTAAAGTAAAGTTTATTTACTAGTCATAAGTAAGGCTTACATTAACACTGCAATGAAGTTACTGTGAAATTCCCCTAGTTGACACAGTCCGGCGCCTGTTCGGGTCAATGCACCTAACCAGCACATCTTTCAGAATGTGGGAGGGAACCAGAGCACCCGGAGGAAACCCACGCAGACACAAGGAGAATGTGCAAACTCCACACAGTGACCCAAGCCGGGAATCGAACCCAGATCCGTGGCGCTGTGAAGCAGCAGTGCTAACGACTGTGCTATCGTGCCGCCAAAAGCAAAATACTGTGGATGCTGGAATTCTGAAATGTAACAATAAATGCTGGATAAACTCAGCAGGTCTAGCAGCATCTGTGAGGAGAGTTGATGCTTCGAGTCCATATAACTTCTTCTGAACAATTCTGAAGAAGTCTTACAGGCTCAAAATGTTAACTATTTCTCTCTCAGATGCTGCCAGAGTTTTTCCAGCATTTAATGCTACAGAATCCATTTTGTTTTCTCATAGCGAGTATGGAGAAGGGTTAATTTGGAGTGTTCATTTTATCTCCCTTCACTTTGTGTGTGTCAAAAGCCAGACAGGGACCCCTGCTGTTGTGGGTGAGCCTACATAGACTCAGTTTCTGCAGAGTAATGTGGGCAGTGATATAATGATGTGGAGATGCCAGCGTTGGACTGGGGTGAACACAGTAAGAAGTCTCACAACACCAGGTTAAAGTCCAACAGGTTTATTTGGTAGCAAATACCATAAGCTTTCGGAGCACTGCTCCTTCGTCAGATGGAGTGGAAATCTGCTCTCAAACAGTGCAAACAGACAGAATCAAGTTGCAGAATACTGATTAGAATGCGAATCCTACAGCCAGCCAGGTCTTAAAGGTACAGACAATGTGGGTGGAGGGAACATTAAACACAGGTTAAAGAGATGTGTATTGTCTCCAGACAGAACAGCTAGTGAAATTCTGCAAGTCCAGGGGGCAAGCTGTGGGGGTTACTGATAATGTGACATAAATCCAACATCCCGGTTTAGGCCGTCCTCATGTGTGCGGAACTTGGCTATCAGTTTCTGCTCAGCGACTCTGCGCTGTTGTGTGTTGTGAAGGCCGCCTTGGAGAACGCTTACCTGAAGATCCAAGGCTGAATGCCCGTGACTGCTGAAGTGCTCCCCCACAGGAAGAGAACAGTCTTGCCTGGTGATTGTCGAGCGGTGTTCATTCATCCGTTGTCGTAGCGTCTGCATGGTTTCCCCAATGTACCATGCCTCGGGACATCCTTTCCTGCAGCGTATCAGGTAGACAACGTTGGTCGAGTTGCAAGAGTATGTACCGTGTACCTGGTGGATGGTGTTCTCACGTGAGATGATGGCATCTGTGTCGATGATCCGGCACGCCTTGCAGAGGTTGCTGTGGCAGGGTTGTGTGGTGTCGTGGTCACTGTTCTCCTGAAGGCTGGGTAGTTTGCTGCGGACAATGGTGTGTTTGAGGTTGCGTGGTTGTTTGAAGGCAAGAAGTGGGGGTGTAGGGATGGCCTTGGCGAGATGTTCGTCTTCATCAATGACATGTTGAAGGCTCCGGAGGAGATGCCGTAGCTTCTCCGCTCCGGGGAAGTACTGGACGATGAAGGGTACTCTGTCCACCGTGTCCCGTGTTTGTCTTCTGAGGAGGTTGGTGCGGTTTTTCGCTGTGGCGCGTCGGAACTGTTGATCGATGAGTCGAGCGCCATATCCTGTTCTTATGAGGGCATCTTTCAGCGTCTGGAGGTGTCTGTTGCGATCCTCCTCATCCGAGCAGATCCTGTGTATACGGAGGGCTTGTCCGTAGGGGATGGCTTCTTTAACGTGTTTAGGGTGGAAGCTGGAGAAGTGGAGTATCATGAGGTTATCCGTGGGCTTGCGGTACAGTGAGTTGCTGAGGTGACCGTCCTTAATGGAGATGCGTGTGTCCAAGAATGCAACCGATTCCGGAGAGTAGTCCATGGTGAGTCTGATGGTGGGATGGAACTTGTTGACGTCATCATATAGTTGTTTCAGTGATTGCTCACCATGACTCCAAAGGAAGAAAATATCATTGATGTACCTAGTGTATAGCATCGGTTGAAGGTCCTGTACGGTGAAGAAGTCTTGTTCGAACCTGTGCATGAAGATGTTGGCATATTGAGGTGCGAATTTGGTCCCCATGGCTGTTCCGTGTGTCTGGATGAAGAACTGGTTGTTGAAGGTGAAGACATTGTGGTCCAGGCTGAAGCGGATGAGTTGTAAAATTGCACCTGGAAACTGGCAGTTGACGGCATTGAGTACTGAGGCCGTTGCAGCAATGCCATCATCGTGGGGGATGCTGGTGTAGAGTGCCGAGATATCCATTGTGACGAGGAGTGCTCCTGGTTCAACTGCTCCATGTGTGCTGAGTTTCTGTAGGAAGTCTGTAGTGTCACGACAAAAGCTGGGGGGTCTTTGTACAATGGGTTTCAGGATGCCCTCGACGTAGCCGGAGAGGTTCTCGCACAGGGTTCCATTGCCTGAAACGATGGGACGGCCGGGTGTGTTTGCCTTGTGTATCTTTGGGAGGCAGTAGAGATCTCCAACGCGTGGAGTACGTGGGATGAGAGCACGGAGGGTGTTTTGAAGGTCCGGATCAAAGGTTTTGATCAGAGTGTTGAGTTGACGGGTGTGTTCTTTGGTCGGATCTGTGGGTAACTGTCTGTAGTGTTCCTCGTTGTTCAGTTGTCGGTACACTTCTTTGCAGTAATCCGTTCTGTTCAGTATGACGATGGCCCCTCCTTTGCTGGTTTGATGACAACGTTGCGGTTGGTCTTGAGAGCATGGATGGCGTTGCGTTTTGCTTGGGTGATGTTCGGGGCTGTCTTTTGAGTGCAGCTGATGAATCTGGTGTTGATGCACCTCCTGACGGCTTGGGCATACATGTCAAGTCGAGGGCAGCGGCCTTCCGGAGGAGTCCAATTCGACTCTTTCCTCTTCGGTTGCACTGTTTGAGAGCAGATTTCCACTCCATCTGACGAAGGAGCAGCGCTCCGAAAGCTTATGGTATTTGCTACCAAATAAACCTGTTGGACTTTAACCTGGTGTTGTGAGACTTCTTATAGTGATATAATGTACAGTGGTTAGCAACTTGAGGGCTTGTCTCCTCAAAGCTCTCCACAATGGGTTTCTATACACATCAATGCAATGATTTTAAATACGCAAAACAAATGCAAACGTGCCTTACAGTAGGATTCCAAACATGTTGGTTGGGGAAAGATAAAAGTGTTTTATAATCAAGTCCTAGCATAGTATAAAATTGCATAAATAGAAAGGCCTTGCATTTATTTATTTTACATGCTTGTAGCTTTTATGACTTTTTTAGCAAGGAAGTCACAAGTGTGTAAAATGTCTCTACAAACTTCCATTTCACTGTCCAATCGTTTCCTGTGGTTTCTATTTTAAACATTTAAATAATGTTGGTGCAGACGTGGATCTTAATCAAATCTGAGGCAGACATGACTTAATGTTAATGAGGACATATGCATTTTACATCACAACCAGAGGCAAGCTAGAACAAGAATTTTGTTTTGCATATGAGCATTTGTCTTCTTTAAACTGTTTAATCTTTGTACCTGAATTTGATCTAACTTGCTGTTTGCTATGTTAGCAGGGAGGAAGAACTCACAGGAAGGCCTGAGCAGCTCCAGGTTGCCTGCCTTTACTCCACAGGAGAAACACTTCATCAAAGGCACAGCAGACTTATTTGGGCTGGGTCTTAAAACTCTTACTGTGTTTACCCCAGTCCAACGCCGGCATCTCCACAACACCACATGAAACAGCTTACTATTCACAAGGCCAGCCATTGATGGTTAATTCGTTTCCTGTTACTAAGCCAGCTTTTTATCCAGTTTGCCATATTACCTTTTACTCTTTTGACCAGTATGCTATGTGGGATCTTGACAAATGTCTTACTGAACTCCATGTACACAACATCCATTGCACTACCCTCATCGATCCTCCTTGTACTTCCTCATGTACACAACATCCACTGCACTACCCTCATCGATCCTCCTTGTACTTCCTCATGTACACAACATCCATTGCACTACCCTCATCGATCCTCCTTGTACTTCCTCATGTACACAACATCCACTGCACTACCCTCATCGATCCTCCTTGTACTTCCTCATGTACACAACATCCATTGCACTACCCTCATCGATCCTCCTTGTACTTCCTCATGTGCACAACATCCACTGCACTACCCTCATCGATCCTCCTTGTACTTCCTCATGTACACAACACCCATTGCACTACCCTCATCGATCCTCGTTGTACTTCCTCATGTACACAACATCCACTGCACTACCCTCATCGTTCCTCCTTGTACTTCCTCAAAGAATTCAATCAAATTTATAAGGCATGACCTTCCCTTAAAGCCATACTGACCGTGCCTGACTAGTCCATGCCTTTCAAAGTAACAGTTTATCCAATTTCTCAGGATTGATTCTAACAATTTGTCCTCCACCGAAGTAAGACTAACTAAACTAATTATTTGGCATCTCCTTCGTACCCTTTTTAAACAATGGCACCACATTTGCATTCCTCCAGTCCTCCGGCACCTGAACTGCGTCTAGTGAAGATTGGAAAATAATCCTCAGAGCATCTGCTATTTCCTCCGTGACCTCCTTCAACATCCTAGGGAACAATCCATCCGGCCCTGGTGACTTATCCACTTTCAAGAATTCTCACTCCTTTAACACTCCTCTCACTTTTCGTGCCTCTCACTGGTTTACCACAGATTTATCCTTTAGCAGTTTTGTCCAGTCCATCTCAGCCAAATCAGTTCTCAGTTTTGTAAAATTTGCCTCCCCCCCAACTTTTACTCCTGCTTTATCTCTGTCCTTTGCCTTAATGGTGTGGAGATGCCAGCGTTGGACTGGGGTGAACACAGTAAGAAGTCTCACAACACCAGGTTAAAGTCCAACAGGTTTATTTGGTAGCAAATACCATAAGCTTTCGGAGCGCTGCTCCTTCGTCAGATGGAGTGGAAATGTGCTCTCAAACAGTGCACAGAGACACAAAATCAAGTTACAGAATACTGATTAGAATGTGAATCCCTACAGCCAACCAGATCTTAAAGATACAGACAATGTGGGTGAAGGGAGCATTAAACACAGGTTAAACAGATGTGTATTGTCTCCAGACAGAACAGCTAGTGAGATTCTGCAAGCCCAGGAGGCAAGCTGTGGGGGTTACTGATAATGTGACATAAATCCAACATCCCAGTTTAGGCTGTCCTCATGTGTGCGGAACTTGGCTATCAGTTTCTGCTCAGCAACTCTGCGCTGTCGTGTGTCGTGAAGGCCGCCTTGGAGAACGCTTACCTGAAGATCCAAGGCTGAATGCCCGTGACTGCTGAAGTGCTCCCCCACAGGAAGAGAACAGTCTTGCCTGGTGATTGTCGAGCGGTGTTCATTCATCCGTTGTCGTAGCGTCTGCATGGTTTCCCCAATGTACCATGCCTCGGGGCGGCACGGTAGCACAGTTGGGGCGGCACGGTAGCACAGTGGTTGGCACGGCAGCACAGTGGTTGGCACGGCAGCACAGTGGTTAGCACTGCTACTTCACAGCTCCAGGGACCTGGGTTCGATTCCCGGCTTGGGTCACTGTCTGTGTGGAGTTTGCACATTCTCCTCGTGTCTGCGTGGGTTTCCTCCCACAGTCCAAAGATGTGCGGGTTAGGTTGATTGGCCATGCTAAAAATTGCCCTTAGTGTCCTGAGATGTGTAGGTTAGAGGGATTAGTGGGAAATATGTAGGGATATGGGGGTAGGGCCTGGGTGGGATTGTGGTCGGTGCGGACTCGATGGGCCGAATGGCCTCTTTCTGTACTGTAGGGTTTCTATGATTTCTATGATCCTTTCCTGCAGCGTATCAGATAGACAATGTTGGCCGAGTTGCAAGAGTAGGTACCATGTACCATCTACCAGGTACACGGTACCTACTCTTGCAACTCGGCAAACATTGTCTACCTGATACGCTGCAGGAAAGGATGTCCTGAGGCATGGTACATTGGGGAAACCATGCAGACGCTACGACAACGGATGAATGAACACCGCTCGACAATCACCAGGCAAGACTGTTCTCTTCCTGTGGGGGAGCACTTCAGCAGTCACGGGCATTCAGCCTTGGATCTTCAGGTAAGCGTTCTCCAAGGCAGCTTTCACGACACACGACAGCGCAGAGTCGCTGAGCAGAAACTGATAGCAAGTTCCGCACACATGAGGACGGCCTAAACCGGGATGTTGGATTTATGTCACATTATCAATAACCCCCACAGCTTGCCTCCTGGACTTGCAGAATCTCACTAGCTGTTCTGTCTGGAGACAATACACATCTCTTTAACCTGTGTTTAATGCTCCCTCCACCCACATTGTCTGTACCTTTAAGACCTGGCTGGCTTTAGGGATTCGCATTCTAATCAGTATTCTGTAACTTGATTTTGTGTCTCTGTGCACTGTTTGAGAGCACATTTCCACTCCATCTGACGAAGGAGCAGCGCTCCGAAAGCTTATGGTATTTGCTACCAAATAAACCTGTTGGACTTTAACCTGGTGTTGTGAGACTTCTTACTTTGCCTTAATAACATTAAATCTAACCAAACTGCCCCTCCTTGAGCCAGGTTTGCATTTTATAGCAATGACATCATGCTGCCATGTGCCAATCTGTGCCCTTAGTTCATCTATCTTGTTTGTAATACACTTTATATTGAAGTATAAACCGTTTAACCCTGTCAGTTTACTTTGATGGATTCTTTATAACCTTTGCTTCTTTTGTCTTTGGAGTTTCGGATTACATCACCAACTAATGTACTACCTCTCGTTCCCTGATCTGAATCTGACCCTTCAAAGCCCACCCTTCGATTCCCATCTGCCTGCCACACTAGTTTAAACCTCCCCAATAGAACTCCCGCCACCCCTCTCTACCCTTCCCTGCCCCGTCCCCCAGTGTCACACCCCAACTCCCCTTCCCCAAGTTTCAATCCCCATCTCCGCTTCCCTCAGTGTCCCCCCCTCCCCCCCAATGTCCCTCCTTCCCCATCCCCTTCAGTGTCCCCCCTCCCCTCTCCTTCCCCCTCCCAAGTCCCTCTTCCCCTCCCTCCCCCTCAGCGACCCCCTTTTCCTCCCCCCTGCCCCCCTTTCCCTCCCTACCCCCATGCCTCCTTCCACCCCTCCTCCCCCATGCCCCCTTTCCCTCCCCCTCCCCCTCCACCCCCGTGCCCTCCTTTTCCTCACACCCCACATGCCCCCCTTTTCCTCCCCCCCTCCACCGCCCTGGCCCGTCCCCTCACCCCGGGCCCCCCTTCCCCCCCCCTGCCCCCCTTCCCTGCCCCCTGCCTCCCTTCCCTCCATTTCCCTCCCCCCCCCGTGGCCCCCCTTTCCCTCGCCCCCCCCGTGGCCCCCCTTTCCCTCCCCCCCCCCGTGGCCCCCTTTCCCTCGCCCCCCCCGTGGCCCCCCATTCCCTCCCCTCCGCCGTGGCCCCCCTTTCCCTTCCCCCCTCCCGTGGCCCCGCTTTCCCTCCCACCCCACACCCTTCCCCGACGCCCCCTAACCCTCCCCCCTTTCCATCCCCCACGCCCCCCCCACCCTCACCTTGCGACCCTCTTTCACTCCCCCCGCGCCCCTCTTTCCCCCCTCGTGGCCCCCAATTTCCCTCCCCCCCTCCCGCAGCCCCCATTTCCCTCCCCCTTCCCACCCCCTGTGGCCCCCATTTCTCTCCCCCTTCCCGCCGCCCCGTGGCCCCCTATTTCCATCCCCCCCCCCCCCACCCGTGGCCCCCCATTTCCTTCCCTCCCTCCCCCCCACCCCCCCCCCCCCCGGTGGCCCCCTATTTCCCTCCCTCCCCCCCGTGGCCCCCCATTTCCCTCCCCCCCCCCCGTGGCCCCCCATTTCCCTCCCTCCCCCCCGTGGCCCCCCATTTCCCTCCCTCCCCCCCGTGGCCCCCCATTTCCCTCCCTCCCCCCCGTGGCCCCCCATTTCCCTCCCTCCCCCCCATGGCCCCCCATTTCCCTCCCTTCCCCCCCAGCCCCCCGTGGCCCCCCAATTCCCACCCTTTCCCCCCGACCGTGCCACCCCATTTCTCACCCCCCCCCGGTGCCCAGCATTTCCCACACCCCCCGTGGACCCCCCATTTCCCCCCCCCCGTGGACCCCCCATTTCCCTCCCTTCCCCCCGTGGCCCCCC